>NC_139945.1:10758982-10761482 GCF_963454915.1 Gymnoscopelus microlampas | reverse complement strand
CACGCACACACACACGCAACATACACTCACACCTACCCCGCCTCCCCTCTGTTCTAAGCGATGTTTATCAGATTGGGGTCTTTGCTTCAGACAGTAATTAAAGACCTGGATTCTCAGGCGGGGGTGTGTGCGCGGGGGGCTTGGCAAATGCGAGCGTGTCAGTAGGAGTGAGAGGGTGGGTGGTAAGGTACAGAATGTAGTGACAGAATGCTGCTAATAACAGCCATCTGCACTAACCCACTATACTGCACTGCAGAACCTACAGTACGAGAGAGAGAGAGAGAGAGAGAGAGAGAGAGAGAGAGAGAGAGAGAGAGAGAGAGAGAGAGAGAGAGAGAGAGAGAGAGAGAGGGGTGCTCAATGGAGATACAAGTTGAGTAAAAAACGTAGATTCGTACGGGTACCAAAAAGAGGAAAGGTCCGATTATTCGAAAATAACCAACCGTTGGCTTTTAAAACTGTGTAGACATGATTAAAGTGCTTTGATTTTATGCCCTATCCTACGTTATTTTTTGAGTGCTCGGATCCTTTTTTTTCCTACCAACAGTATTATTTGCAGGTTTTTTCATATTGAGAAATCAACGCAAAAAATGAATTGATGTTTCCGGCCAAATCTATCGGTCTGATTTGGCCTGGTGTTCAATGTCTTCGTACAATGGTGTCGCGCGGAAAAAGAGAACATTTTTACAGAGTTACAAAGTGGACACAATAACACAGAGGATTCTACCGTGTATCTCTGTATGTGCGTGTGGATGCCATGCAAGTGTGTATAGGGATGTTAACAATTAATCGATTTTCGATTAACTACCGTTAAGAAATTATCCGATTAAATCAAACAATTAACAATTAATTGAAAAAATTAAAACACTTTTTTTTTTTTTTTTTTTTAAATGTTCAGAACCCAAGATATGATGATTTGAAGATTTTCTGCTCCATTCACTTCTTGTTTAACTTACTGAAAAAGGCTGTATCTCGGCTCCTAAGCACTTTTTTTTAGGATTTTTTAAAAAAATCTGAAATTAAGATTCTCAGATAATAAAAAAAAAAGCCGCTTATCAGTTAACCGGTTAATCGGTCGATAAGGTTATCAATTATCAATTAATGAATTGATCGATAATTTGCATCCCTAAAAGTGTGTGTTTGTTTTTGTGCGCTCGGTTGAATTATTTTGCTGCCCTCATTGGCCGTCATTTTAATTGTAGAAGAGCCAGAGAGTCCCTTGTCTGATTGAGTTACAGGAGCAAACTCAACTACTGTACTGTAAATTAATAAACACATGGAAAATCCTGCCCTGTGCTATACTCTGTATATATCTACTGTACATAAATGATACCTCTAAACATATCGTCTCTGTCGGGTGGAAACCTCATATGTCCAAAAATGTTCAGGATTATAATTCAAATCAAAAGTATCAAAAGTAGCAGATCTACAAGCTCGAAACGCGTCGCTTCGCGCCGCGTTTCGAGCTTGTAGATCTGCTACTTTTGATACTTTTGTGTGACGCTGTAGTATGTGAACAAGCAGGGGGTTACTTTACGGGTAAAAAAGTTTGAATATGGAGATAAGAGGTTTCTGCCCGACAGGCGTCGATATGGAAAATGATGGCGTGTTCTGTGCTGTGTTGTTGCCCCGGGCAGCAGTATTGACCAGAGCGCTTATATAATATATGGACGCTGTCGGCTGGAAACCTCATATTGTGTCCAAAACTGTTACTTTTCAGGAAACGGGGGGGGAAAAAAGAATCTGTGTTCCAATGGATCCAATGTAGTTATTACTTAGTCACAAGCGCTTGTTAATACCTTTCATCTGTTCTATATTTATTAAACACACAGACCCGCAACACGTTGTGCGCTTGTAGATCTGCTATTTGAGCTGCTTTTATGTATCACTACGACGAAGTATTCATTTACGGAATGGGAAAAAAAACAAAAAGTTGAAAGATGGAGATATGGGGTTTCTTGCCCCCGACGGGACAGTGACTGTATAATGTGGAGGTTCAAAACGTCGACCCCACACAGTGTGAACCTAGTGACCTAGATGTAAGCAGTGCTATAGGGGATCTGCTGGGTCATAGAGGATGTGGGGAGGGCTGTTAATGGATGGGGAGTGACAGCCCAGATGTGATTTGCTCTAATCAAAAAAACTGGGACCTCACACATGCACACACACACATGCACAGACACACGCGCACGCACGCGCATACACTCACACGCACGCACACTCATACACTATCACATTGGTTCTCAAAGTGTGGTCCGGGGACCCCCAGGGGTACTTGGGAGGGTTCCAGGGGGTCCCCAGCAAAATGTGTTAATATATCTTCACAATAATTTTAACCTTTTATACTTTGGCTATTCAAAAATAGCAGATCTACAAGCTCATTGCGTGGCACCGAGTGCCGCGCTATGAGCTTGTAGATCTGCTATTTTTGAAAAATCGTGAACATTTGTGCAAACCTTGGGATATATATATATTTTTAAGACAACATTTTTAACTCAAA
>NC_139945.1:10741482-10748982 GCF_963454915.1 Gymnoscopelus microlampas | reverse complement strand
GTCCTGGGAACCTTCGTCAGTGCTATCTCAGGACCGAAACGTTTGCTTTATTCAGGTTTAAAGTTTTCCTTAATTTTTATGCAGTGAGCGAGTCTCTTTCTGCCAGTTTTCCCTTTATAGTCCAGGGGCCAACACTGATATTTTCACAAATTGGTACCACCTAAGGTGACCGTAAAGTTTTTGTATTTTTGTCTTCCTACATGTCTCTAGTTTATATTTTGGTATCATAACCCTTCCAATCTTGTAGCTTAATGCCAGTTATCACTACCTACCGGCTAATGTATCCGGTAGGAGACACAAAGTAGAATCTTTGTGTCTCCTACCGGAAATACACCCGGGCATCAAATTATTGCGACAAAAAAACAAAATATATCCATGTATTCAAGGCTTCATGGGGTGTGCAATTGATAACTTCTCAGATTTTGGTGTATGCAAAAAGACTGCTTTCCATAAGCTTGTAAAAGTTGACCCTCCTTCGGTCTAGGGTGGTCATAGCTGAATGGGTAGAGAAACTTAAAGGAGGAGTTCGCCCAAAAAATGATTTAATTTTCTATCAATTGCACACCCCATGAAGCCTTGAATACATGGATATATTTTGTTTTTTGTCGCAATAATTTGATGCCCGCCTGTATTTCCGGTAGGAGACACAAAGATTCTACTTTGTGTCTCCTACCGGATACATTAGCCGGTAGGTAGTGATAACTGCCATAAGCTACAAGATTGGAAGTGTTATCATACCAAAATATAAACTAGAGACATGCAGCTCTCGCTGCTCCCGCGTACCTATTCTGGGTCGAACATTCAGTGAAAATAGATTAGCAGACGAAAAAACATACAAAGTTGACATTTGGGCTGCCCAACAGTGACGATAAGATGGATATAGAAGAATATGAGATACAGTGCAGAACAATGGGGTGAGAAGGAAGAGTAATTAGAACAATGGAGCAGTACCTGGAGCTTAGTATAGGCCTGAATTAACTTTCAGGATTTGACTGTGTACTGTCCCCAGTGGTGTAAAGTAACTAAGTACACTGCACTTAAGTACAATTTTGAGGTACTTTTACTTCTACTCGACTACATCTCATAGGCAAATATTATACTTTTACTCCACTACAATTATTCGAAAACTTGAGTTACTAGTTACTTTGAAGATTTTGATTATTATTACAAAACATACAGTAGCCACTTCAGCCCTATATAGATTTTGACCATTTGAAAATAGCAGATCTACAAGCTCACAATGCGTCGCGGAATGTGAGCTTGTAGATCGGCTATTTTCAAAATATTTGTATACATTTGAAATCTTGAAATGGGACATTTTGCATAATGCGTACTTTTACTTTTGGTACTTTAAGTACATTTTCAAACCAATACTTTTGTACTTCTACTCAAATACATTTTGAATTCCGGACTTTCACTTGTAGCAGTACTTTCTACATCGCAGTATTGACACTTTAACTTAAGTAAAACATTTGAGTACTTTTTCCACCACTGATATCCTACCTACAAAGAGAGCAAGTGACTGTGGTGGTGATGGGGGAACCAAAACAGTCATTATCATTTTTAAGCAGGTCATGTTTTGTTAGTGTCACATTTCCTCATGCAGCCCGCTGGAAATCAGCATTGCTAATCAAGCAGCCCGGCTTAACTGAATGGTATAATTAAGCCGTAGAGGAGAGAACGTGTGAAGCTGATTGGAGCATCATGTGTCTGTGCGGCAAAATGCAGGGCACGCTTTGTGTACGCGTGTGTGTGTGTGTGTGTGTGTGCAAAGTGTGTAGAAGTTGATCAGAGGATATTAGTGCGTAATGTGCGCGTGCTCGGCGTGGCATTCGTCGCTGAGCGGAAACCTTGTATGTCCAATACATCATTAATGCCCTACTTGATCATACTACAGTATTACACAAAAATATCAAAAGTAGCATATCCACAAGCGACGCATTTGGAGTTTCTACAGTAGATCTGACACTTTTGGTTTTGCTATTTTTGAATTTGAATTCTGAAAAGAAGAAGATTCTTTTTTGGAGGTAATGAAAAGAAGAAGAGTTAGGTTTTAGGTCTTGTCTTAGACAGGTCCTCCTATAATTTGACAAACCTCTGTAGTGGTGCGTGGTGTAGTGGTGAGTGCCAAAATTGGTTCTGCCCGTTTCTCCTCAGTGACTGGAGCTATTGATCAGAATTTGCACACAGCCATTGACCATTGCTATATGTGCACGTAACAGCGAAGCCCGTTTTCCGATTACACAAAACCTCAGCTGTTTATTAGCGCTTTTGTGTTCGCTGGCTCCCGGCGGGTTGCCAGATCATGTGCGCATATCCCCCCACGGGTATGGTCTAGTAGCTTATAATTTAGTAGCAGCTTCAGCGACTCCTTCCTTCACATGGTTAACTGTCCTCTCTACAAGTGTGCCGCCCCGTTTTCACCCTCTCTCATGTGTTGTAATGTATTCCTCGTCTCGTGTCGTGTGCTGAACATAGAAGATCTACAAGCACATAACACGTCGAGTCAGCGACGCGCTATGGGCTTGTAGATCAGCTGTAATATGATAGGGTGGAACTCCTGGGCCACGCCAGCCTGTGATTCGGCCACTATAGGCCGGTATTCAGATGATAGACAAGTCAGTGGGCCAATGTGATGTCTGTCTGTCTGCTCTGTGGGCCGGTGCTACTCAAGGATTGGCCATTTCAGATGAGAGACAAGCCAGTGGGCCAATTACATGAGTTATATACTTTGTGGGCCGCCCGGACCCAAAAGTGGAACAAAAATATTATTATATCAACACGATTTATATAACCCACAGACATTTTTTCAAAAATTGCATATGACGAAGTAGGGCCTTAATTTACAACAAAAAAAAACATGAAAAAGTCGAATTATGGAGATAGGAGTTTTGTGCAGCCGAAAGCGACGCTTCATGGCTGATGATGTTACCTGGAGAGATGAAGAGCTCTCTGTGGGTTTTGTGTTCATTAGCGTTGTGGTTGTAGCACCTGTGAGGGCTGCACAGCCTGGCCCTCATTAAAGGAATCAATGGAGCATCGCCGCGTGTGTGTGTGTGTGTGTGTGTGTGTGTGTGTGTGTGTGTGGGGGGGGGGGGGGGGGGGGGGTATATGAGACAAACTCACCACCCGCCTCGTTAAGAGATGATTGCTGTGTTACGAATGCGATCGACGTGATCGATGATGAGGCACCGTATTGCGGTCCTCAATGCAGTAGTTTTCATAAAATCGGCTTTGTCGGGTGGAAACCTTGTATGTCCAAAACTGTTACTTCTCAGGATTCTAATTCAAACGTAGCGACGGTAGCAGATCTACAAGCTCGAGCTCTATAGGGCTTCCTTTGGGTTCGTTTGGGGAGTATTTTGTACTAGCTGTCTTCCTAAAAAGGTTAAAGGGCAAGACCACTTTGGTAGACCTTGCCATGATGTAACTCCAAAGCTGGACAAGAAATCAAACATAATTGCTCCATTGATTAGAAATTGATATATTCAAAATATGGTCCTCATTGACTTACATTGTATGGTAAAACAGCTCTCAAAGTCACTCTTTTAGCACATAAATGAACACAAACAAAGTTGATTCAGACAATATAGAACATCACCAAACCCAGTACTGTTTTTTTTTTTTAATAAAAATGTTAACTTCCTGTTGATTTTGCTATTTTATTAAGAAGAACACCTGGACTGGATTCGCGGATCCGGATCTTCAAATAGTAAAATCTGCAGGAAGTTACATTTTTTATTAAAAAAGCAAACAGTACTGGGTTTGGTGATGTTCTATATTGTCTGAATCAGCTTTGTTCGTGTTCGTTTACGTGCTTGAAGAGAACAAATTTTGAATTATCAATTTCTAATCAATGGAGCAATTATTTTTGATTTCTTGTCCACCTTTGGAGTTACATCATGGCAAGGTAAATACACAACCCAAACCTCTACCAAAGTGGTCTTGCCCTTTAAAGGGAATCTGTCTGGTGGGATCTATCCTTAATGACCCAGATGTGGGTCCAGTCAGTGATGAGGGTGATAGTGAAGTGCTGGCATGTTTCATAAAGCCTTGGTTTCCTTTGAGAGGTTTAAGACTCCCTTTTGTAGAATATCTGTCAGGAGACTTGACAGATGATGACACTAAAGTCTAACAGTGCTCATCATTATCTCCTCAGGCTTGATTTATACTTTTACCTTTAGAATGTACAACTTACACACAACCTTTCTCCGTTTGCTCAACCGGCGTCCCTTCCTCTCTCTGTCACACAGTACCAGGGAGCACGAGACCCCGGAGATGAACAAGCTTCGTCAGAGCCTGCGGCGGAAGAAGCCCACCTACGTCCCCGAGGCCAGCAGACCCCACCAGTGGCAGGCCGACGAGGAGGCCGTACGCAAGGGCAAATGTAACTTCCCCGTCAGGGTAAGGAGCTAACCTATAATGACTGAATTCATAGTGAATTTATATACTTCACTCGTCGCTTGCCGAAAACAGATTATTTTCAGCATAATGTGACGCTTCGCAATCTCTAAAATTCCGGAAGCCATGCGTGCACAATGCTTATTGGCTCCCTAACACTTTGAAGTGCAGAGTGCAGAGTCTCCGGTAATGGAGACTCAATGGTGACGCTTTGAGTCTCCGCCGGTCATCAAATTATTGGCTAAAATCAAAAAGATCTCATGAATTCAAGGCTTCATGGGGCGTGTAATTGATCGAAAATACATCCTTTTTTGGGTGAACTACTCCTTTAAACCTTGCACCTAAACCCTGATCTCAAGGAGCTAATTATCAGCTAATCCTTAGGAAGCACCTTGCTGTCAATATTGAATCTTAATCCTACCTCGAACACAACCGTAACTATCATTATTTAACTTTTGAGTTTTCCCCCCTTTTTTCCCCCAATTTAGTCGTTATGCGAATTGATTCCCATCCACACCTAAGGCTATTTCTGTGTGTTGTATCCTACTGGCTCACCTAGCCAGTAAGGAGCCCCCACCGGGAGGACATAGAGTCTCCATCCTACTCCTCCCGCCCAAATGGCAGATCTGCAAGCTCCGTGCTATGAGCTTGCAGATCTGCTATTTTTCCCTGGCACAACAAATTTTTTTTTGATGGGGGGGGGGGGGGGGGGGGGGTGGGGGGGGTGGGGTCCGCAGCCAAATAGATATCATTTTGGGGGTTGACATGAAAAGGTTTGAGAACCACTGCCCTAACTAACCTCAATTTTATTTATTTTTTGTCGTTTGACTGAACTAAAGTTTAGTGCTAAAAAAAGGAGAATGACAGGCAGAAAGGCAGCTAGTGGTTCAACTGAGTTCCAGTTATTATATGTTGCTGAATAATAACTGGAACAAGACCAGAATATCTCAATATGGCACACAGCAGGAGACCATTCTCAGTCGCAGGCAAAAAGGCTGCATTAGCATTACGCCATCATCTCCTGATTTTTGATGTCTACGGTAGGCCCTGACGGATGCATTCATGTGGATCCAGATTTCTCGCAGATAAAGGATCTAGCATTGTGCTTTGGTTTTCCTTGGGAAAAACACACGGGCTTCCCTCCAAATATTATGACACAACAGGAATTGATCGGCCAAAACTAAAATAGGCCCCTCGACAAGTTTATTTGTTCAGCGGATACACCCAAAAATAGAGAAAAATGCACAGTTCCTTCACCCGATATCTAGACTTATATATAGACTTTTAGAGCCGAGGAGGTGCTGGAGCTGAAAAATATCAGCTCTTGCACGATCTTGCTCACAAATCTGAGCAAGATTTTTTTCGGTGGATACGTCGAAAATGTCTCAAGACGAGAACAACATTTCTCCTGACATGATGCTGCAGTCAGTGATGCCATGTCCGCTTATTACAAGTATCTTTGGGCTTGTTTTTCTGACCCATTTAGACCTGAGGCCGATTCTAAAAACGCCTTCTAAAACCTAACCTAAGTTTTCTGAAAACGTTCAAATTCTTACTCAAAAAATAGATTAAAAATGATGTTGCTATATGTATAGCAACAGCTAATGAGACACAGAGGTGGCTCCCGGATTGAAAAGTATAACAACGTATAGGTTACAACAAGTCTAAATGGATTACGTCGCTTGTTAGTTGTAGGTTGTGTTTTTTTTGGGGGGGGGGGGCTTGTTTCTAAAGTGTTGTTCAAACCAGTGGTTCTCAAACATTTTCATGTCAAGGACCCCCAAATGAATATGTATTTAGTAGTCCGCGGACAAATACAAAAAAAAAAAAAAATATGTGTTGTTAATGTTTAAAAAAATATTGCACATTTTTCACCTTTTTAAAATATTTCTTTTGAAAATAGCAGATCTACAAGCTCACAACGTGTCGCGATGCGAAGCTTGTAGATCTGCTATTTTCAAATAACCGATGTACACGTATAGGTTTAAAGTGCTCTTTTCGCCTATAGGTAGCTTCTTTTGGGCTAGTTTTCATAGACCTGGTTGCTTGTTTCTCTCGCTAAATCTGGCAACACTGGCTGCAGTGCCTTTTTTTGGGGGGGGGGGGTAACAAATTCTCCTGACATGCTGCAGTGACTTTTTTTTTTTTTTTCGGCATCAAGCAGCCCTGTTTTTGCTGATTACATTTGGATCACTTAGCCAGAGAGAGCGAGAGAATGTGAAAGTGTGAGAGAGAAGAGAGAAACAGGAGGAGAAGAGAAGAATGAGGCAGGGATAGATGGAGCGTGGCAGGAACTGCCGTTGCTTCACAAAGTTAGCAGTGAAATGGCTCAAAATGGAAGACTCTCTCTCTGTCTCTCATTCTCTCTCTCTCGCTCTTTCTCTCAGAGGAATAGTGTGACTCACGACTCATGAACCATCTATAGCAGAGGCTCTCAAACCTTTTTGTGCCAAGGACCCCCAAATTCATATGTATTTGGCCACGTACCCCCATTTGATTTTTTTTTGTGCCAGGGACCCCCAGAAGAGAAGATTTGTGTTAAAAAAATGTGAAATTTTCCAATACTTCCAATAAAACATATTATGTATATTCAAAAATAGCAGATGTATAAGCTCGCAGCGTGGCACAAAGTCCAGGGCTGTGAGCTTGTATATCTGCTATTTTTGAACAGCCACATTTTACTGGGGACCCCCTGGGGTGGGGGGGAGACCCAGGAGGCTTCAGGGTGGCTTTTCCTGGCTTTCGTGATGTCAAAGTGTCATTAAAAAAGACAGTGACACTGAAACCCCAGAGCTGCTTCCGATAACAGGTTCTTGCCTTGCATGATTGATTTCCTCCGCCATCGGAGTGTGAACGTGTGTGCTAGCGGGTGAATGTAACAGCACTTTGCAGAACATTAATAGTGCCACATGGGTGCAGTGGTGTAAAGTCACTAAGTACATTTACTCAAGTACTGTACTTAAGTACAATTTTGAGGTACTTTTACTTTACTGGAGTAGTTTCAATTGTCTATACTTTTACTTCTACTCCACTACATCTCAGAGGCAAATATTGTACTTTTACTCCATTACAATTATTTGAAAACTTTAGTTACTAGTT
>NC_139945.1:10548573-10741282 GCF_963454915.1 Gymnoscopelus microlampas | reverse complement strand
TTTACTTCTACTCCACTACATCTCAGAGGCAAATATTGTGCTTTTACTCCATTACAAGTATTTGAAAACTTTAGTTACTAGTTACTTTGCAGATACAAATTATTATATTATAAAGCATACATTAACCACTTTAGCCTTTATTTTATACATAGGCTATTTGAAAATAGCCGATCTACAAGCTCACAACGCGTCACATTGCGATGCGTTGTGAGCTTGTAGATCTGCTATTTTTAAACATTTTTGTACTTTTACTTTTGCTACTTTAAGTACATTTTGATACCAATACTTTCGTACTTTTACTCAAGTACTTTTACTCAGGTTCTCATTGGAAACAAGACCGCAAGGACTTTCATGAACGACCTGTTAAAAGGAATTATCCTTGAGTACATTTTTAATTCCGGACTTTTCACTTGTAACAGAGTACTTCTACTTCGCAGTATTGATACTTTTACTTAAGTAAAAATGTCAGTACTTTTTCCACCACTGCCTGGGTGTGCAGAGAAACACGCTGCCTCAGAACAGAAAAGATAGATAGACAGACAGACTCTCAGGGACCTCCTGTTCTTCTCTCTTTCGGCTATAATAGGCTAAAAAGGGTTTTCCCACTCTGGGAGCGGTGCGGTGCGGTAGCTTTAATTCTGTCCCCTGGGGCTTTCCGTACACCGTACAGAGGATGTGAGCCTGCAAAAACGCCCTTCTCCATCTCTCTCTCTCTCTCTCTCTCTCTCTCTCTCTCTCTCTCCTCCCTTCCTCATAATCAGCAGCCAAGTCATAGCTGGAAACAGAGGTGCCTTTCCATTCCATGTCACTCACGTGCAGTGGTAGAAAAAAAGTACTCAAATGTTTTACTTAAGTAAAAGTATCAATACTGCATACCAAAAGTATTGGTATCAAAATGTACTTAAAGTACCAAAAGTAAAAGTACTAAAATGTTTGAAAATAGCCTATGTATAAAATAAGGCTTAAGGGGTTCATGTATGTTTTATAATGCTATAATTTATATCTGAAAAGTAACTAGTAACTAAAGTTTTCAAATAATTGTAGTGGAGTAAAAGTATAATAGTGAGTGAGTGAGTGAGTGAGTGAGTGAGTGAGTGAGTGAGTGAGTGAGTGAGTGAGTGTGTGAGTGAGTGAGTGAGTGAGTGAGTGAGTGAGTGAGTGAGTGAGTGTGTGTGTGTGTGTGTGTGTGTGTGTGTGTGTGTGTGTGTGTGTGTGTGTGTGTGTGTGTGTGTGTGTGTGTGTGTGTGTGTGTGTGTGTGAGTGAGTGAGTGAGTGAGTGAGTGAGTGAGTGAGTGAGTGAGTGAGTGAGTGAGTGAGTGAGTGAGTGAGTGAGTGAGTGTGTTCACAAATCACACATTAGACTTGGTCATTTCTTTTTCAGTCATGAGATTTTATTTTGCTTTAATCCATGCATCCACCCACTTGTTCAAGGTTATTATTTTGTCAGATGTGAAAGTTACCCTGCGACAATGAGACACCACATTCTCTCTCTCTCTCTCTCTCTCTCTCTCTCTCTCTCTCTCTCTCTAGTACCTGGGTTTGGTCGAGGTAGAGGAGTCCCGAGGGATGCATGTATGTGAGGAGGCAGTGAAGAAGCTCAAAGTTGTAAGTATCTCTCAACACGCACGCACACGCACACGCACACGCACACGCACACGCACACACACACACACACAAACACTTGTGGCGCTCAGCTGAGCTGCAGTGTTGTGGTGCAGTGTGTTTTACTGTAGCAACCGTTGTGCTCACTCCAACGTCACTGGAGGTCATTACACACCTTACACTGCACCATGCGCATGCAGCATCAGCTAATAATGCGCACCCACGCGCGTGCGCACACACACACACACACACACACACACACACACACACACACACACACACACACACACACACACACACACACACACACACGCACACATTGTTTCTCTCTTTGACTGTCTAATTGGATAATGCCCATAATTTCTACTGTGTTATGAAACCAGAAAACATCATAATTATTACTCTCTCTCTCTGTGTGTCTCTCTCTCTCTCTCTCTGTGTCTCTCTGTGTCTCTCTCTCTCTCTCTCTCTCTCTGTCTCTCTCTCTCTCTCTCTCTCTCTCTCTCTCTCTCTCACACATAAACACTCTCATTCTCTTCCTCTTTTTCTCTGTTTCTCTCATCCAGTCAGTCAGTCAGTCAGTCAGTCAGTCATGTATACAGCACTACACAGGCTGGTGTATTTTTAGCCCAGGCCCATGCTATTATCGCTGCCTGGTGCCCTCCTCTGGAGAAACAGTCCTAGTGCCAGCCACTCTCCTCTCCTCATTCATTTGACTCTCAAAGTGTACAAATGTGTTTTTTCGTAAATTAACACCCTACTTGATCATATTACAGCATCACACGAAAGCGTTTTGAGCTTGTAGATCTGCTGCTTTCGCTGCTTTTGAATTTGAATCCTGAAAAGTAACAGCTTTGGACATACTGTATGAGGTTTCCGCACAGAGACGATATGTATTTTCATGTATGAGGAGCTGAAACCCAAGAACTGTACTCTCATAGTGTTCGTGTACAACGGAAAGAAGCTTGAATCTGTATCAAACGCAAAGAGAACACACTGCTACAGCAACTCGGACAATAAGCCTTTTTTCTTGAATCTTGAGTCTGTATTCAAGCTACGGTAATTGCTAAAACAAAAATCGTCAACTTGGTCTTGAAACTAAACGAACGTATTCTCTGTCTCATTGTCTGTCTCTCCAGAGCGGTAAAAAGACAGTCAAAGCGGTGTTGTGGGTGTCGGCAGACGGACTGAGGGTGGTGGACGACAAAACAAAGGTAAGCGGGTGCGCGCAATGTCGGCGTCAGTGGTGTAAAGTAACTAAAGTACATTTACTTAAGTACTGTACTTAAGTACAATTTTGAGGTATTTGTACTTTACTTGAGTATTTCCAATTTCCAACACTTTTACTTCTACTCCACTACATCTCAGAGGCAAATTTTGTACTTTTACTCCACATACAATTATTTGAAAACTTTAGTTACTAGTTACTTTTCAGATATAAATTATGATATCATGAAACATACATTAACCACTTTAGCCCTATTTTATACATATAGCCGATCTACAAGCCGATCTACAAGCCGATCTACAAGCTCACAACGCGTCGCTATGCGACGCGTTGTGAGCTTGTAGATCAGCTATTTTCAAATATTTAGTACTTTTACCTTTGGTACTTTAAGTACATTTTGATGCCAATGCTTTTGTACTTTTACTCAAGTAAATTTTTAATTTTGGACTTTTACTTGTAACAGAGTAATTTTATATTGCAGTATTGGTACTTTTACTTAAGTAAGGAATTGAAGTACTTTTTCCACCACTGGTCGGCGCGCATGAGCGTGTCACGTGTGCGCGTGTGTCTGTGTGTGTGTGTGTGTGTGTGTGTGCGTGCGTGCCTGCCTGCACAGTACATACGAGGTGTTTCTTCTCACAGGGACGTGCAGAGGGATTTGGAGAGGCAGGGGCTGGAATTTCAAAAGGGCACCTATTGCCGGCCGGCCCGATTACCATACTTTTAGGCCCGAAAATCCGATATAAAATGAAATGGTCATTGTACTTAATGTCCTCAAAGTCACGCATCCAGCAAGATTTGAACTGAGCAGATTGGACCTTCCGTTCCAGAGATAATGGCCAAAACATCTTGAAAACGGACACTTTTGCCAATTTTCGATCGCCGGTTTTCGATTAAGTTTTGGCCATTGTCGCTCGTTTTTCTTTTAAAACACGGGCTAGGAAGGTCAGACGGCGACAAACTGGATACCTGAGTACATTTCAGTTTGAGCTGCATCCAACACATCCACTGGCATTTCCGTCAGCCTTACCGTTAGGCCGCTAGGGGCAGTTGAACTTTCTTTTTTGGGAGTAATAGATTTTTTTCTAGGCTGGAGAGGGTACTTTTTTACAGACGGGTAAAAGGGCAGGTGCTCAAGCCCCCTTTCATGTCTATGTGTGTGCACGTGCATGCCACTGAGGTCAGCGTTTTTTCAAGCAGGTCCAAGGTCAGAGCCAGACGTGTTGGGATGAAAATGAGCTGCTTGTATGTGCAGCATGGCAATGTTACCCAGCTCCCCCCGCCCGCTCCCCCCTCCCCTCCCTCCCTCCCTCCCTCTCTCTCTCTCTCTCTCTCTCTCTCTCTCTCTCTCTCTCTCTCTCTCTCTCTCTCTCTCTCTCTCTCTCTCTCTCTCTCTCTCTCTCTCTCTCTCTCTCTCTCTCTCTCTCTCTCTGCGCCCTGTCAACTCCCATACTGGCACGGTTTGATGATGTCACCCTAAAACCTCGACAACAGAAGGGCCCCCCCATGGATGGCTACTGTGCGCCTGATGTGTGTGTGTGTGTGTGTGTGTGTGTGAGAGAGGGGGGGTCTTATGTCCTCGCTGTCACATCCTGTATCTTTTCAGCTGGTTGAGTTCATCACATGAGACCTTCTAACGTCCCTGCTGATGAATCACACACACACACACACACACACACACACACACACACACACACACACACACACACACACACACACACACACACACACACACACACACACACACACACACACACACACACACACGCTCGCGAATAGCCTATTCAAACGTAGACACTTCCGTGTGACCTTTGTCAAGCCAATGGATGGGCAAACTATGACACATCCTGCGCCACATGCTACTGTATTGTATACCACTAATAGTCACACCGTGAGTCACCTTCTCTCTCTCTCTCTCTCTCTCTCTCTCTCTCTCTCTCTCTCTCTCACACACGCACACACACACGCACACGCATGCACGCACACACACATTTCTTTACGTACTTTATGTACTGTGAATACACAGGACCACAATGGAAACAAGCCCTCAGAGCTTTTTTTGTTATCCTTTTTAGCATTATTGTATAACTGTACCTCTGTACTTTTTGCAAACTGTTAATAAAGTATCCAATCAATCAATCAATCAATCAATCAATCCACATTGCACGGATAAGATATGGAACCTGTAAACAATTGCCTTGAACACGCACGCACGCGCACACACAGGCATGTGTTGCACATACTGAAGCACAAGCAATATAGACAATATACACAATATACACAATATACACAATATACACAATATACACAGTGCACAAATGCCTTGAAACCACACAAAATTCACACTGACGCACTCGTGCGCACGCGCGCACACACACACACACACACACACACACACACACACACACACACACACACACACACACACACACACACACACACACACACACACACACACACACACACACACACACACACACACACACACACACACACACACACTCCGTCCGTCTCTCCGTTTTGCTGCTGGGAGAGCCTTTCACCTCGGTACCAGCAGGCCCCTTCATTCACTAATTGGCCCACAATGAATAGAACTGTTATTCTTTCCACTCCTTTATCTCCACATCCCTCCCTCTTCTCCCCTCCTCCGTCACCCCTCTTCTCCTCCTCTCCTCCTCCTCCTCCTCCTCAGCACTCCCTTCTTCCTCTCCTTCCCCTCATCCTCCCCTCCTTTTGTCCACGCAACACAGGAGGAGAGGAAGTGTGTGTGAACCCTCTCTTTCTTCTCTCTCTCTCTCTCTCTTCTCTCTTGCGTTCTCTTATTCTCTTATTCTCTTATTATTTCTGTGGGTCATGAGGAGGTTGTGGGGGCGAGGGGGGGGGGCAGGGGGGGGGAGTCAGGGGCCCCTTAATGTACACAGAGAATGAAAGAGGCCCCCCCCCCTTGCCCAGTATCCATGCTGAGACAGACTGAATAAAGCCTTTCTATTATGAAGTGGTGGAAACATCCTCAGCCATGAAAAGAGCCACTGCAGTGTCATGTCATCATCATCATGTGACGCTCTATAGTGGTGTTCTTTGACTGGGTGTGTGTGTGTGTGTCAACAGGAAGATGGCCGGCTATAGTGGTGGGGGGGGGGGTTAGCCACTTAAACTCTAAAGTGTCCCCAATTCTGTCCAGTTACGTCATAGAACTGGAGTTTCGGCGGCCCGAACCAGTGGTGTAAAGTAGCAAAAAGTACATTTACTCAAGTACTGTACTTCAGTACAATCTTGAGTAGTTTTTTTTACTTTACTGGAGTATTCCCAATTTTCCGTACTTTTACTGCTACTCCACTAGTATAAGAGGAAAATATTGTACTTTTACTCCACTACAATTATTTGAAAACTTTAGTTACTTTGTAGACATTACAAAACATAGAACCACTTCAAAATACATTTAGGCCATTTGAAAATAGCTGATAAATTTTGATCTGATTTATTTTGTTCTGAACAATTTCTCTCTCTCTCTCTCTCTCTCTCTCTCTCTCTCAGGACCTCATAGTGGACCAGACCATAGAGAAGGTATCGTTCTGCGCTCCAGACCGGAACTATGACAAGGCCTTCTCCTACATCTGCCGAGACGGAACCACGAGACGATGGATCTGTCACTGCTTCATGGCCCTCAAAGACTCGGTGAGTTACAGCCAGACCGCAAAACGTATAAAACACATCGTCTCTGTCGGGCAGAAAGAAACCTCTTATCTCCATATTCTTTTTGTGTGTTTTTTCGTAAATAAACGCCCTACTTGCTCATACTGCAGCGTCACACAAAGAGCATCAAGAGTAACAGATACACACGCTCCAAGCGCGGCGTGAAGCAAAGTGTTTTGAGCTACTTTTCCAGCTACTTTTGCTGTTTTTTTTTAATGAAATCCTGAAAAGTAACAAATTTGGACATAATGAGGTTTCTATCCGACAGAGACGTTATACAATATTCATCCAATATGCAGTATTAGATGTTCAGCCCTTCACGCCTTCACACCGCCTTGCGGCCTGAAAATGCTGTTTTAAGTTGTCTTGGCAGGCAATGTGTAAACCAACACTTAGTTCACCACCAAAGACGCATGTATGCGTCCATAGAAAAACAATCATGTTTTCAGTGACTACGCTAGAGGGCGCTCTTCGCCAACCTATGAATGATGCCTTGACTGCTAGAGAAGGCTAGAACCGGAAATGACGTCATCCAAAAAAGAGTCACCCCGTTCACTCCAATGTTATGAGATTTAGAAAAACACATCTAGCTCGGATTTCTTCTCCCAGACTGTTTTTTTTTTGTGTGAAAACGAGCCATATGCAGATAACAACAGAACGGACGATCGCGGTTACAATGTTTTTGTTCCGGTGGAAAGAAGAGAGGCTCGTCTCTCCACGGAGACATTGTTTGTTTACATCTGGGTTGAAAAAAGGTGTCAAAAAGACTCAAAATAAGGTCAAACCGCTGGCACTGGCGAAATAATTAATGAATTAATACTTGGCAGTGAGTGTGTTAAATACGTGTTTTCACGTCTTTGACCTAACCCCTGACAGCCCAATGTGTCCCAAAAACACATCATTTGGAGGTCCTTGACATGGAAACGTTTGAGAACCAGTGCAATAGAAGACGCTAGGATGCCATAGCAAGGCTCTGCTGTTACGCACCATGCCCCACCATGACCCTGAGTGGCAGGAATTCCTACAACCAACAACCCCGCACTGTGTCTGTCCTCCAGTCCAGCCTGTGCTGGTGTCATCCGCTCTTCGATCGGCTGGCTTTAAGACTGTTGGTTGGATTATTAATCTGAGCACAACAGAGCCCGGCGGCACAGCCCTGTGGGATTATAGAGGAGGGGATTAGAGAGAGAGAGAGAGAGCGGGCCGAGGGGTTATACGTTACATACAGTACAGAATAGCTCTGCCCTGTCTGTCTACTGTCACCTTCACTCCGTCTCTGTATTTCTCCTTCTCAATCACTTCCGTCTCACTATCGTCTCTTTTCCGCTGCAAGAAGTAAGGCCAAGGCAAGGCAGTTTTATTTGTATGGCACATTTCAACAACAGTGTGCTTTACAAAGAACATCAAGCAAAGGAAACACAATTATACAATGACATTAGGATGCATAACACAAAGTAAAACATTACGATACGATACAGATACGATTACAGTGCAGAAGAGAAAGAAAAGTAAAACAGTTAAAGTGACTCAATCAAAGACATGTCTTTAGTTGTGTTTTAACCCATTAAGACCTGAGGCCATTCTTAAAAATGTTTTCTAAATCCTAAAAGTTTTTTGGAAAAAAAAAAGAAAAAAAATTAATCAAGATTTTTCAAAAATAGCAGATCTACAAGCTCATAGCGCGGCCCTCGGTGCAGCGCTATGAGCTTGTATATCTGCTATTTTTTGAATAGCCAAAGAAAACTAAAGTGACACAGATGCGTTCCAGGTCTTAAAAAAAAGAGTGGCAGCAGACCTGCAGTTTCCCGGGAGTTTGTTCCAGATGTGTGGTGCATGAAAAAAACAAATGCTGCCTCCCCACGTTTATTTGTGGTTTTAGGGACAGAAAACAGACCCAAGAGGTCTGGATGGTTCACGATATCACACAAAGATCAGAAATGTGTTTTGGCCCTGCATTCAAATCTTCAAAGACCAACAGTAGTATTTTTGAAATAAAATCAAGTAAGCAAACCATGCTGTGCCGTGTAGAATAGAATAGACTTTAGCCATACGCTAGGGCTCGGTTTCAGATACCTATAAGGTCAGCTCAACCTTATTTGGGCCCTGCTCAGGAGGTCATACTAACCCCTGACTTCTGGCTGCTACCCACTACTCAAGAACTCAAAATTCTTCATGGGTTGTGGAAAGTTTCAGGTCATGGAAATACGGCGTTATACTCTTCCTAGTGGGAAAAGAGCCCTTATCCATCCTATCTCAGCTAGAACAGTGGTTCTCAAACATTTTCACGTTGAGAACCCCCAAATTGACATATATTTTGGCCACACAGACCCCCCATCTGTTTACTGAACATTACACCATCTGAAAGTATTTTGTGCCAGGGGACCCCAAGAAGACGAGATTTGTATTTTTAAAAAAAATATTCGAGATTTATTTTGATCTGCTGGTTCGACAACCACTGACAGACAGTGAGAGAGAAGGGTGGGTGGAATTAGTTGCACTCGCTGACACAGTTCATAACCTCTGCTCGACATTTGACAAAAGGGGATTTGGAAGCCGATAATTTGTGGCCTATAATCCGACCTGCAATGGTGTAAAGTAACTAAGTACATGTACTCAAGTACTGTACTTAAGTACACTTTTAAGATACTTTTACTTTATTGGAGTATTTCCAATGTTCAATGCTTTTACTTCTACTCCACTACATCTCAGAGTCAAATATTGTACTTTTACTCCACTACAATGATTTGAAAACTTTAGTTACTAGTTACTTTGTAGATATAAATAATTATTTTATAGAACATATATTAACCACTTTAGCCATGTTTTATATATAGGCTATTTGAAAATAGCCGATCTACAAGCTCACAACTGTTTTACTTTCACTTTTGGTACTTTAAGTATATTTTGATGCCAATACTTTTGTACTACTCAAGTAACATTTTGAACACCACATTGCACTATTGATACTTTTACTTAAGTAGAACATTTGAGTGGTTTAGCTCCAAATGATGACCTGCTTATTATTCTTTGACATTGGATTGTGAGACCGGCCACACTTTAAAAGCCTTATTTTGTATGAGAAGAGACCGGAAACGCAGTGTACGGCGAGAAATGTTAGCCTCAAAGTTGGAAGGCGTCGTTCATTAATGCTTTGAGCAGTAACTGTTCCGGCAAAACATTGGTACACACGGTCAAATGAAACCATGAGAGTGTGCAAATGGATGAATTAATTCCGTTTGTGCTCCTTTTGGAGTTCAATTTAACCACTGCCCCAGCAAAAGTATTCAACTCATTGTCTGCCAAGGGAATTCGCCCAAACGCCCACACCGCCAAGGACGAGATTAGACGAGATTGAGTTTTTTTTGTGGTTTTATAAAAGATCGCGCTGTTCTCTATCAACCGAGTGATCACGTTCACTTTCTACTCACAAGGATACGGAAAAAAACATCATCCAAAGATTTCCGCCTCCGTCCACTTCCTGTCTGGCGTTTTCATGAAAACAGCTGTATCTTGAGTTGACTTTTTTTGCCATGCGTTTCGCATGTTGCTATTTTCAACATGTAACAAGGCAAGGGGCCGTCGCGGGTGGATATTTTTTTCTCTGGGCGACGCACACTGATACCGTTAGTGTTTACAAACGGTCAGATGAGCGAATATAATGGATATAAAGTTTCTGTGAATTGCTGGTAGTGGGCAAACATAGCCAGAAATAAGTCTGGCAGTGAATGAGTTAATATAGCATAGCATCACAATCATTTTAACCACTTCATCCATTTATATGTTGGCTATTCAAAAATAGCAAATCGACAAGCTCTTGTACATCTGCTATTTTTGAATTTCTTTTGCAAAAATATTAAAGACTTTGACCTGAAAACGTTTGAGAACCACCGACTCTAAAACACAACGTTTTGTCGTCGTCGTTGTCGTCTCTTCCCGGTGCCACCAGGGGGAGCGTCTGAGCCACGCGGTGGGCTGTGCCTTCGCCGCCTGCCTGGAGAGGAAGCAGCGCAGGGAGAAGGAGTGCGGCGTGACGGCCTCCTTCGACGCCAGCCGCACCTCCTTCGTCCGCGAGGGCTCCTTCCGCATCACCGCCTCCTCCGGCCAGCAGGGCGGCGGCAGCGGCGAGCGAGACAACATCATGATCCTGCAGGAGAAAAAGAAAGGTAAGAAGACACCTTAGGCTAGGGGGCCGTGTCCACAGTTTCTATTCGGACTAATTTCATCCAATCAGGATAGAGAGATCATTTTAACCACTTTAACCACTATTGTATACTTTGGCTTTTCAAAAATAGCAGATATACTGGAAAGTTAGCTTGTAGATCTGCTATTTTAGAAAAATCGTGAACATTTGCGCAAATCTTTGACTATATATATATATATATATATTTTTTTTTTTTAAAGACAAAATTCTTTGCTCAAATCTTTGCTTCTTGGGGTCCCTGGAACAAAATATTTTGAGATGGGGGTCCGCGGCCAAATACATTATCTATTTGGGGGTCCTTGACATGAAAAGGTTTGAGAACCACTGGTATACACTATCTAGATCAGTGGTTCTCAAACTTTTTCATGTCAAGGACCCCCAAAATGATATGTATTTGGCCGCGGAACCCCATCTAAAAATATTTTGTTCCAGGGACCACCCAGAAGCAAAGATTTGAGTTACAAATGTTCACTTTAAAAAATATATATTCAAAGATTTGCACACATTTTCAAGATTTTTTCAAAAATAGCAGATCTACAAGCTCGTAGCGCGGCACTCGGTGCCGCGCTACGAGCTTGTAGATCTGCTATTTTTGAATAGCCAAAGTATAAAAGGTCATAATTACTCTGATGCTATATTTACACATTTTGCTGGGTACCCCCTGGAACCCCCTCAAGTACCCCTGGGGGTCCCCGGACCCCACTTTGAGAACCAATGATCTAGATAAGAGGTTTCTGCCCGACAGCAACGATATAAACTCTCCCTCCCAAATAAACCATTTTTCTTCTCTCTCTCTCTCTCTTTCTGTCCATCTCGTCTCCTCTCGGTCCATCCAGACCCAGCCTGTGCCATCCCCGCCCTGCCACCTGGCGCGGCCTCTCCTCCCGAGGGGGCGGCTTCCCCCGTGGAGCGCCCGGAGCCCGGCGGGCCCCACGCCATCCCCCGGCGCCACGCGCCCATCGAGCAGCTGGTGCGCCAGGGCTCCTTCCGCGGCTTCCCGGCCCTGAGCGGGAAGAACTCCCCCTTCAAGAGGCAGCTGTCGCTCCGCCTCAACGACCTGCCGTCCACGCTGCAGCGCAAGACCGACTACACGGCCAGCAACCCCGGTGAGTGTGTGTGTGTGTGTGTGTGTGTGTGTGTGTGTGTGTGTGTGTGTGTGTGTGTGTGTGTGTGTGTGTGTGGGTGTGGTCAGGTTATATTAGGCCAGGTTCAGGGACGTGCACAGATAGACTCTAGGTGGTGCTAGAGCACCTGCCCTTTGCCCTCTTGACCAGAAGTGCCCTTTTGAAAAAAAAATAAAAAAAGTTTTTTTTTTTTTTTCAGTTTACAGCAGGGGTCTTCAACAGGGGGTCCTCAGAGTTACTACAGGGGGTCCGCCAAATCTTTATGTGATATGATTTTTCTTTTTACCATAACCACTCGAAACCTAGCATCCCTTTTCTGAGGAGAACTTTAGCCAAAAATAGCAGATCTACAAGCCTTGTAGATCTGCTATTTTTGGCAAAGAGGTATAGGTGTAGAGGGAAAAAAGAGCAGACTAAGTAAACAAAAAAAAGTATAATTTACATGAGCACCTGCCCCTCAAAATGTCTGTGGACGCCACTGGCCAGGTTAGAACAATGCGCCTGTGGGTCCCGGATGCATTGTTATGGGTCGTCGTGAGTGAATATCTACTTTTTAAACGTTTTGTGCAATTTATTATGTTCATTTTGAAAGATTTAATAAAAAATGCTATTGTCACATCACGGGTTTACAGGTGTAAAACAGTGGGTGAAATGTGTTTTTTTGATTTTTTTTATTGAATATAATGCAATTTTGTCCAAGCTGTATGGCAGAGTATGTTAATACAATATAACTTATACAATTGGGATGGTTGTATTTTGATTGTGTCAAAGGTCATGTCTCACCTAGACACAGGATCTGACACAAATCTTGACCTGATGGTCAAGATTCAAATTATCCCCTGAGCAAGCAGGCAGGCTCTATTAGCTCAATGGTACAAATGTCAGCACTTGTGCAGGAAACCGTGTTCAAATCCGGGGTAGAAGAGGAAAGTTACATAGTGCAGCTCTAAGCTTGTGGATTGGCTATCTTCACTATTTTCTAAAATAGGCCATTAACTGATTATTTCATAATTTTATCTTGAGCTGGAAAGTTTGGAAACTGCTGTTAAGAGTACAAAATACCAGTCGTGGAAGAAGAATATTTGTACATGTTTTTGCAAGAATTTAAAGACCCAAAGGTGAGCCAGAATTGAGTTTGAATGTATTTTTTATTTGTTAACCCATTAAGTCCTGGAACTGTGTCATTTTTAGATTTGAGCTAAAAAGCATTATTTTACACTTTGGCTATTCAAAAATAGCAGATCTACAAACTCATAGCGCGGCACCGAGTGCCGCGCTACGAGCTTGTAGATCTGCTATTTTTGAAAATTCGTGAAAATGTTTGCAAATCTTTGAATATGTATGTTTTTAAAGCGAACATTTTTAACTCAAATCTTTGCTTCTGGGGGTCCCTGGAACAAAATATTTTGATGGGGGTCCGCGGCCAAATACATATAATTTTGGGGGTCCTTGACATGAAAAAGATTGAGCACCACTGATATAGAAACATACGTTTTTCAGAAAACTGTTGGGATTTAGGAGACATGTAGAATCGGCTTCGGGTCTCAATGGGTTAAGCGATAATTGTGAGATAGGTCAGTCTGGAGAGACATGAAACCAAAGGGTAGAGAGAGTTGATAGACAAGATGGGGGTCAGATTCAAATCCATGGTCCTGACGCTCACAAGCAGCATATAATATGGTCGAGTTGTCAGCAACCGTTAAGTGGCATGTTTTTCTTTTCTTGATTGTCATTTTGCCATATCGACGTTACATTTAATTATGGCACCTCGTCAAAATAAAACACTTCAGACAGATTTTGATTGTCCATAAATAAAACAACCTTTCCTTATTCTTCTTTTGACATATATTCTGTCATATCAGGACATTGTAATGATCTTTAAACTCATAGCAATACCCCACATATCCCTCCCCAGTCAGAGTTCAGTATGTGCAGGATGTAATTTGCATACAATGTGGGGGCACTTAATTTAATTCATTTAAAAATATTGGTGTAAAGTAACTAAGTACTTTTACTCAAGTAGCCTACTGTACTTAAGTAGAGTTTTGAGGTATTTTTACTTTACTGGAGTATTTCCAATTTTCAGTACTTTTACTTCTACTTACATGTCAGAGGCAAATATTGTAATTCTCTCCGCCAGGAGAGTTTTGTTTTCACTTTCTAAATATGACACACCGATTGGTCAAGCCTCACGTGACACGTGACAATACGGTGAAATACTGTGATCTGATTGGCTAGTGACGCATAGCGGCCTATAAATACATGGCGGCACTTTGACAGTGTCTGCGCCACTGTCAAAGTGAGGTAAGACAGGAACCATCACGAAATGGCTGAGAAATGGTGGATACTGTAACAATTAGATAGGATACATAATTGGACAGATAGGACAGATAGGACACTTATATAGACAGGAGGGATATGACACTTACACAGACAGGACGGATAGGACACTTATACAGACAGGAGGGATATGACACTTACACAGACAGGACGGATAGGACACTTATACAGACAGGAGGGATAGGACACTTATACAGACAGGACGGATAGGACACTTATACAGACAGGACGGATAGAACACTTACACAGACAGGACGGATAGGACACTTACATAGACAGGACGGATAGGACACTTATACAGACAGGAGGGATAGGACACTTACACAGACAGGACGGAAGAGGACACTTACACAGACAGGACGGATAGGACACTTACATAGACAGGACGGATAGCGGCTAGGTAAGACAGGAACCATCACGAAATGGCTGAGAAATGGTGGATACTGTAACAATTAGATAGGATACATAATTGGACAGATAGGACAGATAGGACACTTATATAGACAGGAGGGATATGACACTTACACAGACAGGACGGATAGGACACTTATACAAACAGGACGGATAGGACACTTATACAGACAGGACGGATAGGACACTTATACAGACAGGACGGATAGAACACTTACACAGACAGAAGGGATAGGACACTTACATAGACAGGACGGATAGGACACTTATACAGACAGGAGGAAGAGGACACTTACACAGACAGGACGGATAGGACACTTACATAGACAGGACGGATAGGACACTTATACAGACAGGAGGAAGAGGACACTTACACAGACAGGACGGATAGGACACTTACAAATACATGGCGTCACTTTGAAAGAGTCTGTGCCTCTTTCAAAGTGAGGTAAGACAGGAACCATCACGAAATGGCTGAGAAATGGTGGATACTGTAACAATTAGATAGGATACATAATTGGACAGATAGGACAGATAGGACACTTACATAGACAGGAGGGATATGACACTTACACAGACAGGACGGATAGGACACTTATACAGACAGTGTCCTATCCGGATAGGACACTTATACAGACAGGACGGATAGGACACTTATACAGACAGGACGGATAGAACACTTACACAGACAGGACGGATAGGACACTTACATAGACAGGACGGATAGGACACTTATACAGACAGGAGGGATAGGACACTTACACAGACAGGACGGATAGGACACTTACATAGACAGGACGGATAGGACACTTACATAGACAGGATGGATAGGACACTTAAATAGACAGGACAGATAGGACACTTACACAGACAGGACGGATAGGACACTTACATAGACAGGACGGATAGGACACTTACATAGACAGGACGGATAGGACACTTATACAGACATTGTGTCATGTTAAATGACACAGACAGGACGGATAGGACACTTATACAGACAGGACGGATAGGACAGTTATACAGACGGATAGGACACTTGTGTCATGTTACTATGACACAGTAACATGTTCTATTTGTTGTTAGAATTAGAACATAAGAAGTAGAACATTCCCAGAAGTAGAACATTCCCAACATTCCCAACACAAGTCTGCTGGCGGAGAGTTGTGCTCCGAGGAGCACTTTTTCTAGTTATTATTATTATTACAAAACATACAGTAACCATTTCAGCCCTATATTTCGGCCATTTGAAAATAGCCGTTCTACAAGCTCACAATGCGTCACGATGTGATGCATTGTGATCTTGTAGATCGGCTATTTTCAAAAGATTTTTTTTTTTACAAAAAATAAGTACATTTTGAATTGCGGACTTTTACTTGTAAAAGAGTATTTCTACATTGCAGTATTGATACTTTTACTTAAGTAAAATACTTGAGTACTTTTTCCACCACTGAAATTTTTTAATTTTTAATTTTTAACCAAAAATCCTCTCTCTCAGACTTATGCCAGTGATTACCCTCCCCTCTGCCAATGTTGGCACCCGTGGCAAACGTTGCCTACCCCTGATATGGTCTGGGCACTAACTGGCTGAGTCAGCACAGCAGGCACCCCAGGAATGTGTCACATTTTACAAGCTGTGTGCTTCAGCTGTGTGTGTGTGTGGGTAAACAGCTGCAGTTGGCTGGATTAAAAGCTTCATACCAATAGTCCATTGGCTGAAACACATTGTCGCGGTCGGGGGGGAAACCTCTATGTCCAAAACCGTCACTTTTCAGGAAATGGAAACGAAGATGTTCCGAAATAGTTCCGAAATAGTGAAAATAGCCGATGCGACGTGTTGTGAGATCGGCTATTTTCACTACTTTTGTATGACAGTATTCTTGTCACTTTTCAGGAAATGGAAACGAAGATGTTCCGAAATAGTGAAAATAGCCGATGCGACGTGTTGTGAGATCGGCTATTTTCACTACTTTTGTATGACAGTATTCTTGTACGATGAAGTAATGCATTAAGTGACAAAAAAACATGGTAAAACTTTACAATAATGACCCGTTATAAAGCATTTATAAACGTTTATAAGTAGTTTGTAGACTATTAACAAATCATTAACAACCTGTTTGTTGACATTCGTAAATGATTACTAAAACCTTTAACTACAGTTACAAATCATTTGTAAAGTATTAGTAAGTAGTGAACTATTCATGAATAAGCCATTTATATACATCTGTAAAAGATTATTAAATCATTTGTAACGACCCATTCTAAAGCATTTATAAACGTTTATAAGCAGTTTGTAAACTATTAACAAATCATTAACAACCTGTTTATTGACATTCGTAAATGATTACTAAAACCTTTATAACTACGGTTACAAATCATCTATAAAGGTATTAGTAACTATTCATGAATAAGCCATGTATAATACATCTGTAAATGACTATTAAATCATTTGTAACTGATGTTACATAATATATACAAGCTATTGGTAGCTTGTTCATGTTTAACATATGCTTTGTTAAACATTCCTAAAGTATCTATAAATCCTTAGTACATGTTATTATGTGCCCTATAGTAAAGTGAAGACAGTTCATCATTTACAACTGTCTGTTAATGTGTTTGTTCATGTTTAACATGCTTTGTAAAACATTCCTAAAATATCTATAAATCCTTTGTACATGTTATTATGTGCCCTACAGTAAAGTGAAGACAGTTCATCATTTATGACTGTCTGTTAATGTGGACTTTCTCCTTACCTGTTGCAAACTACCTGGCTTTCATGAATGCAGACACCAAACAATTACTAGAATTATCATTCATGTTAAGCAAATGATGCGTAAGACATTCGTAAAGAGTATGTAAACCATTTGCAGACGTTATCATGAGCCTGAGCCTAGTTGCTTCTTTTGGGCTTGTTTTCATAGACCTGTCCGCTTGTTTCTTTTGCAAAATCTGGCAACACACTGATTACCTGCATTACACCTGCAGTAGCCTACTAGGGAGGAAGTGAACAGTGATGCAGTTGCAGACTGGACAGAAATATGTCTAATTCATGTTTTATGTGTTTTAACTGTCTTGTTGCAGGTGATCGAGGTAACATAAAATGGCTAATCTTACACACATGAAGTAGCATTATGACTAGGGGGTATTTTGATGGTGGCTGTTTGTATCCACAATGTTTGTTTTGATGTGTAGGCTAGTAATGTCCTCCATGCTTAGCAGTTTAGCTTAGCAGCTAAAGCTAACTTGCACTGGGAGGTGGTGACTGCAGAGGCTCCAAGCTGCTACTCTGTGATTCTGTTGTGATTAATTTCTTTGTTTAAATGTCAGTGTGTGTGCTGTGGCCAAGAGTTGCTACATTTTATATCTTAATAAATTGTTGTATACTTGTATACTATATAACGTTACTTTTGCCACTTTTTGATGTCACATGTTTTACTAATCACTGTTAAACATGAAATAATAATGCATAGTCTTCACTTTACAACAAGGCCCATGATAACGTTAGCAAATGGTCAACACACTCTTTACGAATGTCTTACAAATCATATATTAAACATGAAAGATAATTCTAGTAATTGTTTGGCATCTGCATTCATGAAAGCCAGGTAGTTTGCAACAGGTAAGGAGAAAGTCACATTAACAGACAGTTGTAAATGATGAACTGTCTTCACTTTACTATAGGGCACATAATAACATGTACTAAGGATTTATAGATATTTTACTCTACTCAGAGTCAAAAGTTTACAAAATGTACTAAAGTACAGTGAACGTCTGTGCGGTTTGTCTTCATCACTGAAAATAACGTACATGTAAACTGATACAAAACTGCTGTCATGTGCAGTTGGGGTGAAGAAATACAACCATTTCACTCCTAATAATACCTATTCGATTTGACATCCTGACTTGCTGCTGTAGATGAGGCTTGAACCTGTTACCTGCGGCTCACTAGTCAGTGACTCTATCCATTCACCTACAGCTGTTTCCTTGGAATCTGTGGTTCTGAAACGTTTTGTTGTCAACCCCCCAAATTGACATGTATTTGGGCAGTGGACCCCAATGTGAAAAGATGTAGTGTCAGGGCCCCCCATGAAAAAGATTTATATTTATGCTGTAACACATTTTTTTAAAGTTGTTTGTCTTGTTTGTTGTTCCAGCCAAAGCACCAGGAAGGCTGTACTTGTCAGCCATCTGTTAGCTCAATGGGTTGAGATGCAGTGTTCATGATCCAGAGGCCATGAGTTCAAATCCCATTGATGTCTTTCCTATGATTCTTTCCTTTGCAGATTGGCTTCTAGAAGATCAACTGAAAACTACCACGAAGGCTATATTTGTGATCCAACTGTTAGCTCAATGGGTTGAGACGCAGTATACATGATCCAGAGGCCATGAGTTCAAATCCCATTGATGTCTTTCCTATGATTCTTTCCTTTGCAGACTGGCTTCCAGAAGATCAACTGAAAAGTACCAGTAAGGCTGTACTTGTCAGCCATCTGTTAGCTCAATGGGTTGAGGCGCAGTATTCATGATCCAGAGGCCATGAGTTCAAATCCCATTGATGTCTTTCCTATGATTCTTTCCTTTGCAGACTGGCTTCCAGAAGATCAAGTGAAAACTACCACGAAGGCTATATTTGTCATCCAACTGTTAGCTCAATGGGTTGAGACGCAGTATACATGATCCAGAGGCCATGAGTTCAAATCCCATTGATGTCTTTCCTATGATTCTTTCCTTTGCAGACTGGCTTCCAGAAGATCAACTGAAAAGTACCAGTAAGGCTGTACTTGTCAGCCATCTGTTAGCTCAATGGGTTGAGACGCAGTATTCATGATCCAGAGGCCATGAGTTCAAATCCCATTGATGTCTTTCCTATGATTCTTTCCTTTGCAGACTGGCTTCCAGAAGATCAAGTGAAAACTACCAGTAAGGCTATATTTGTCATCCAACTGTTAGCTCAATGGGTTGAGACGCAGTATACATGATCCAGAGGCCATGAGTTCAAATCCCATTGATGTCTTTCCTATGATTCTTTCCTTTGCAGACTGGCTTCCAGAAGATCAACTGAAAAGTACCAGTAAGGCTGTACTTGTCAGCCATCTGTTAGCTCAATGGGTTGAGGCGCAGTATTCATGATCCAGAGGCCATGAGTTCAAATCCCATTGATGTCTTTCCTATGATTCTTTCCTTTGCAGACTGGCTTCCAGAAGATCAAGTGAAAGCTACCACGAAGGCTATATTTGTCATCCAACTGTTAGCTCAATGGGTTGAGACGCAGTATACATGATCCAGAGGCCATGAGTTCAAATCCCATTGATGTCTTTCCTATGATTCTTTCCTTTGCAGACTGGCTTCCAGAAGATCAACTGAAAAGTACCAGTAAGGCTGTACTTGTCAGCCATCTGTTAGCTCAATGGGTTGAGACGCAGTATTCATGATCCAGAGGCCATGAGTTCAAATCCCATTGATGTCTTTCCTATGATTCTTTCCTTTGCAGACTGGCTTCCAGAAGATCAACTGAAAACTACCACGAAGGCTATATTTGTCATCCAACTGTTAGCTCAATGGGTTGAGACGCAGTATACATGATCCAGAGGCCATGAGTTCAAATCCCATTGATGTCTTTCCTATGATTCTTTCCTTTGCAGACTGGCTTCCAGAAGATCAACAGCATACAGCATAGCTTGACTGGTAGAGCGTCTGTCCAATGACTTGACTTGACTTGACTTGAGTGGGTTCGATTCCCACTCGAGTCAAGTGTCCCCGGTAACTTGACGGATAAACTTAACGGATACATTGACTGATCAGTCAATTTATCCGTTGCCCCAAGTTACCGGGGACACTTGACTCGAGTGGGAATCAAACTCACTCAAGTCAAGTCATGTTATTGGACAGACGCTCTACCAGTTGAGCTATGCTGTTGGCTGAGAGTTACAGGTTTCCTGGTGGTTTGAACTTGTTTTTCAAGAAGTTATTCTGCAAAGGGAAGCATCACGAAGGATATCAGTCAATTTATCCGTTGCCCCAAGTTACCGGGGACACATGACTCGGAGTGGGAATCGAGCCCACTCAAGGAAAGAATCATAGGAAAGACATCAATGGGATTTGAACTCATGGCCTCTGGATCATGAATACTGCGTCTCAACCCATTGAGCTAACAGATGTTAGACAAGTACAGCCTTACTGGTACTTTTCAGTTGATCTTCTGGAAGCCAGTCTGCAAAGGAAAGAATCATAGGAAAGACATCAATGGGATTTGAACTCATGGCCTCTGGATCATGAATACTGCGTCTCAACCCATTGAGCTAACAGATGGCTGACAAGTACAGCCTTACTGGTACTTTTCAGTTGATCTTCTGGAAGCCAGTCTGCAAAGGAAAGAATCATAGGAAAGACATCAATGGGATTTGAACTCATGGCCTCTGGATCATGAATACTGCGTCTCAACCCATTGAGCTAACAGATGTTAGACAAGTACAGCCTTACTGGTACTTTTCAGTTGATCTTCTGGAAGCCAGTCTGCAAAGGAAAGAATCATAGGAAAGACATCAATGGGATTTGAACTCATGGCCTCTGGATCATGAATACTGCGTCTCAACCCATTGAGCTAACAGATGGCTGACAAGTACAGCCTTACTGGTACTTTTCAGTTGATCTTCTGGAAGCCAGTCTGCAAAGGAAAGAATCATAGGAAAGACATCAATGGGATTTGAACTCATGGCCTCTGGATCATGAATACTGCGTCTCAACCCATTGAGCTAACAGATGTTAGACAAGTACAGCCTTACTGGTACTTTTCAGTTGATCTTCTGGAAGCCAGTCTGCAAAGGAAAGAATCATAGGAAAGACATCAATGGGATTTGAACTCATGGCCTCTGGATCATGAATACTGCGTCTCAACCCATTGAGCTAACAGATGGCTGACAAGTACAGCCTTACTGGTACTTTTCAGTTGATCTTCTGGAAGCCAGTCTGCAAAGGAAAGAATCATAGGAAAGACATCAATGGGATTTGAACTCATGGCCTCTGGATCATGAATACTGCGTCTCAACCCATTGAGCTAACAGATGGCTGACAAGTACAGCCTTACTGGTACTTTTCAGTTGATCTTCTGGAAGCCAGTCTGCAAAGGAAAGAATCATAGGAAAGACATCAATGGGATTTGAACTCATGGCCTCTGGATCATGAATACTGCGTCTCAACCCATTGAGCTAACAGATGGCTGACAAGTACAGCCTTACTGGTACTTTTCAGTTGATCTTCTGGAAGCCAGTCTGCAAAGGAAAGAATCATAGGAAAGACATCAATGGGATTTGAACTCATGGCCTCTGGATCATGAATACTGCATCTCAACCCATTGAGCTAACAGATGTTAGACAAGTACAGCCTTACTGGTACTTTTCAGTTGATCTTCTGGAAGCCAGTCTGCAAAGGAAAGAATCATAGGAAAGACATCAAGGGGATTTGAACTCATGGCCTCTGGATCATGAATACTGCGTCTCAACCCATTGAGCTAACAGATGGCTGACAAGTACAGCCTTACTGGTACTTTTCAGTTGATCTTCTGGAAGCCAGTCTGCAAAGGAAAGAATCATAGGAAAGACATCAATGGGATTTGAACTCATGGCCTCTGGATCATGTATACTGTGTCTCAACCCATTGAGCTAACAGTTGGATGACAAATATAGCCTTCGTGGTAGTTTTCAGTTGATCTTCTGGAAGCCAGTCTGCAAAGGAAAGAATCATAGGAAAGACATCAATGGGATTTGAACTCATGGCCTCTGGAACATGTATACTGCGTCTCAACCCATTGAGCTAACAGTTGGATGACAAATATAGCCTTCGTGGTAGTTTTCAGTTGATCTTCTGGAAGCCAGTCTGCAAAGGAAAGAATCATAGGAAAGACATCAATGGGATTTGAACTCATGGCCTCTGGATCATGTATACTGCGTCTCAACCCATTGAGCTAACAGTTGGATGACAAATATAGCCTTCGTGGTACTTTTCAGTTGATCTTATGGAAGCCAGTCTGCAAAGGAAAGAATCATAGGAAAGACATCAATGGGATTTGAACTCATGGCCTCTGGATCATGAATACTGCATCTCAACCCATTGAGCTAACAGATGGCTGACAAGTACAGCCTTCCTGGTGCTTTGACTTGAACAACAAACAAGACAAATAACTTTAAAAAAATGTGTTACAGCATAAATATAAATCTTTTTCATGGGGGGCCCTGACACTACATCTTTTCACATTGGGGTCCACTGCCCAAATACATGTCAATTTGGGGGGTTGACAACAAAACGTTTCAGAACCACAGATTCCAAGGAAACAGCTGTAGGTGAATGGATAGAGTCACTGACTAGTGAGCCGCAGGTAACAGGTTCAAGCCTCATCTACAGCAGCAAGTCAGGATGTCAAATCGAATAGGTATTATTAGGATTGAAATGGTTGTATTTATTCACCCCAACTGCACATGACAGCAGTTTTGTATCAGTTTACATGTACGTTATTTTCAGTGATGAAGACAAACCGCACAGACGTTCACTGTACTTTAGTACATTTTGTAAACTTTTGACTCTGAGTAGAGTAAAATATCTATAAATCCTTAGTACATGTTATTATGTGCCCTATAGTAAAGTGAAGACAGTTCATCATTTACAACTGTCTGTTAATGTGACTTTCTCCTTACCTGTTGCAAACTACCTGGCTTTCATGAATGCAGATGCCAAACAATTACTAGAATTATCTTTCATGTTTAATATATGATTCGTAAGACATTCGTAAAGAGTGTGTTGACCATTTGCTAACGTTATCATGGGCCTTGTTGTAAAGTGAAGACTATGCATTATTATTTCATGTTTAACAGTGATTAGTAAAACATGTGACATCAAAAAGTGGCAAAAGTAACGTTATATAGTATACAAGTATACAACAATTTATTAAGATATAAAATGTAGCAACTCTTGGCCACAGCACACACACTGACATTTAAACAAAGAAATTAATCACAACAGAATCACAGAGTAGCAGCTTGGAGCCTCTGCAGTCACCACCTCCCAGTGCAAGTTAGCTTTAGCTGCTAAGCTAAACTGCTAAGCATGGAGGACATTACTAGCCTACACATCAAAACAAACATTGTGGATACAAACAGCCACCATCAAAATACCCCCTAGTCATAATGCTACTTCATGTGTGTAAGATTAGCCATTTTATGTTACCTCGATCACCTGCAACAAGACAGTTAAAACACATAAAACATGAATTAGACATATTTCTGTCCAGTCTGCAACTGCATCACTGTTCACTTCCTCCCTAGTAGGCTACTGCAGGTGTAATGCAGGTAATCAGTGTGTTGCCAGATTTTGCAAAAGAAACAAGCGGACAGGTCTATGAAAACAAGCCCAAAAGAAGCAACTAGGCTCAGGCTCATGATAACGTCTGCAAATGGTTTACATACTCTTTACGAATGTCTTACGCATCATTTGCTTAACATGAATGATAATTCTAGTAATTGTTTGGTGTCTGCATTCATGAAAGCCAGGTAGTTTGCAACAGGTAAGGAGAAAGTCCACATTAACAGACAGTCATAAATGATGAACTGTCTTCACTTTACTGTAGGGCACATAATAACATGTACAAAGGATTTATAGATATTTTAGGAATGTTTTACAAAGCATGTTAAACATGAACAAACACATTAACAGACAGTTGTAAATGATGAACTGTCTTCACTTTACTATAGGGCACATAATAACATGTACTAAGGATTTATAGATACTTTAGGAATGTTTAACAAAGCATATGTTAAACATGAACAAGCTACCAATAGCTTGTATATATTATGCAACATCAGTTACAAATGATTTAATAATCATTTACAGATGTATTATACATGGCTTATTCATGAATAGTTACTAATACCTTTATAGATGATTTGTAACCGTAGTTATAAAGGTTTTAGTAATCATTTACGAATGTCAATAAACAGGTTGTTAATGATTTGTTAATAGTTTACAAACTGCTTATAAACGTTTATAAATGCTTTAGAATGGGTCGTTACAAATGATTTAATAATCTTTTACAGATGTATATAAATGGCTTATTCATGAATAGTTCACTACTTACTAATACTTTACAAATGATTTGTAACTGTAGTTATAAAGGTTTTAGTAATAATTTACGAATGTCAACAAACAGGTTGTTAATGATTTGTTAATAGTCTACAAACTACTTATAAACGTTTATAAATGCTTTATAACGGGTCATTATTGTAAAGTGCTACCAAAAACATTATACTATAGGCCTACTCTGTCAGACACATCTATTTCATGATTTTTTTAATTATACATTCGTCGACATGCATTTCTGTATCCATATGTATGTATGTATATATGCATGATTTCTGGATATTCCTGTAGACCAGGTATTCGAATGCCTCTGCGAGATCCAAAGTGAAATGCGATTACTCGCTCCCGTGCAAATGCAAATAACGGGCTTTATTGCGAGATTTTGCAGACTCGGGAGGGTCTGGTTTTCCCCCCCTCTGGTTAGAGCTCGTCTACATCAATTAGATTATCGCAGACAACAGCTTGCCCAAATGTTTCATTTTTTTTTTTCATTTTAAGATGAGACCAGATTCAAACTCAAGCGTACTTATACAACAACCAAACTGCTCATATTCCCATTGCTTTACTCTTACATCAACATTGTTATGATGTGAATTTCAAACAAGTGCTTGGACCATGTCTCTAGTCTACAGTAGCCATACTAATGCGTTTCACATTAGCATTTGTTATGCATATAAACTATTTCGGGATAAAATCATATGCATGCTAAATTAATGGAAGAAGGGGTCTGAATGGAAGAGGGGCCTTTAGACCTCTCAGAGAAATGAGTGATGTTATAAATCGTCTCTGTCGGGTGGAAACCTCATACTGTACGTCCAAAAACTGTTACTTTTCAGGATTCAAATTCAAAAGCATCAAAAGTAGCAGATCTACAAGCTCGAAACGCACGGCTTCGCGGTGAGACATGACCTTTGACACAATCTAAATGTCTAAATAGAAGAGCAGGGAGACAAAATACAACCACCCCAAGTTATATTGTATTAACATACTCTACCATACACATTGGACAAAATGACATTTTATTTATAAAAGAAAGTGACAGTGCCGCCTTAACATATCGCATTTTCAAAATGGGGTCCGGAGACCCCCAGGGGTCCTTGGCGAGGTAACAGGGGGTCCCCAGCTAAATAAGTTAATATAGCGTCACAATCATTTTCACCACTTTAAGCATTATTGTATACTTTGGCTATTCAAAAATAGCAGATCTACAAGCTCATAGCGCGGCACAGAGTGCCGCGCTTTGAGCTTGTAGATCTGCTATTTTAGAAAAATCTTGAAAATGTGCCAAATCTTTGAATATATATATATTTTTAAAGCATTTTTAATGTATCGTTTTATTTAACTTGAAAGTCACACACACACACGCACACGCACGCACGCACGCACGCACGCACGCACGCACGCACGCACGCACGCACGCACGCACGCACACACACACACACACACACACACACACACACACACACACACACACACACACACACACACACACACACACACACAGATGTGCCCACTCAAGGGCATAGAAGGAGTACTTTGAGCCCACTGCTGTACTGCTGCACATATAGAGAGCCTTTTAACTCTGTGGAAAATAAGAGATCATTTTGTCGCTGACGTTGAGCAGACAACCTTGTATCGCCATGTTTCAAATCTTTATGTGTTATTTGTTTCCGTGAATTAATGCCGTACTTCAGACATGGGCAACTGGCGGCCCGGGGGCCACATGCGGCCCCCACCTTCACTTAAGGCGGCCTGCAGGTTAATATCGGAATACTGATATATTATTGATTTCAGCTGTTACAATTCCAAACATGACCCGTTTGAATTACTTCAGTCTATATTAGTAGCTTAATGACTAGTATTGAAATTCGATTGTCTTTTGTATGCCCAATGTATTTGGATTTATGTTCATAAAGGTAACATAAGTATAACTAAATGCATTGGAAATTAAATAAAAAGTTTTGGATTTATAATAATAATAATAATACATTGTATTTGTATTGCACTTTACATTTGAAACATCCCTCAAGAGCTACAGTACATAATATAACAAGACCATTTGCAAGATAATCAAAAAGTCTAAAACAGGTTTCCAACCGACAGCAACGATTATACAGAGAGAGAGAGAGAGAGAGAGAGAGAGAGAGAGAGAGAGAGAGAGAGAGAGGGGGGGGGGGGTGTAAAGAGAGAACTGATCACAAGGGTGGTCTGTGCAGAACAAAGCAGCAAGGCTTCTTTAAAGGGAGACCTTATGTCTGCCCCCTGGTGCCCCCCGTGCTCCCTGCACTGCAGCTTCAAGAGAGAGAGAGAGAGAGAGAGAGAGAGAGAGAGAGAGAGAGAGAGAGAGAGAGAGAGAGAGAGAGAGAGAGAGAGAATACTTTATTAGTCAGAAATGTACACAGCATGTGGTACAGTAAGACATTAAAGCTAAAAGGATAACACATAAAAGTCGTGGGGACTTGTTTCCATTGTAGTCCTATGTGTTCAATTCATCAACATAGCATAAAAGAATTAACACAATAATGTATGTCATCGACAAACACAAAACACTGTCTATGTGTAGGCTACAGAACAGATGGGAATTTACATTGACCTCCCCTTGTGGACTCCTGATAGATGTTTTTTTCAGGCCAATTTAGAAAGAAACCAGTGTTACACATCCTTTAATGGATGGTGTCAGGGAATTCCACATTTTGGTGGCAGAGTATAGTAGAATGAGAATTTTCCCATGAGAGAGAGAGAGAGAGAGAGGAGATGGAAGGCGCAGGGAAAGAATGGTAGAAAGGGAGGGAGAACCACAGGCGGGGCGGGGAGGGGGCGATGGGAGAGGTGAGTGGGAACTTGGAAGGCTAGAGAGGGAGAAACGGGAAGAAAGGAAGCACAAGAGAAAAGACAATCAGAAAGAAAGACGTGAAGGCGGTTATAAAGTCGCGCAGAAAGCTGTGGTGGAAGAGATGCTCCGATTTTTTACTTAAAGTAAAAGAGGCAATACGGCAATATAGAAGTACTCTGTTTTTCAAAATGTTACTTAAAAGTGCAAATTACAGTGCAAAACAAAAGTACTTATTGTGAACAGCCCATTTAAAAAAGAAAATCTAAATGTTTCAAAATGTGTCTAATTTTATCTTTTTTCAAGAAAAGCAGATCTACAAGCTCATAATGACACGATTCATTGTGAGCTTGTAGATCGGCTATTCAAATAGGCAAAGTATGAAATAGGGCCTAAGTGGTTAATGTATGTTTTTTTTTTTTATCCCACGATTTTGTAACCCTTTTTTCACCCGGTGGCAATTTTCTAAGTGATCCTGGGCGCTACACTCCCCCTACAGCCAAGGGAGCCCAGGGCCGAGCTCTTGCCTCCTTCAATGCATGAGAGCCAACTGACCTTCTTGTCACCTGACAGGGGGGAGTTTCCCCGGTAGGACGTAGCGCGTGGAAGGAACACGTTATTCCAACCAGTTCCCTTCCCCTCCATCAGGCGCCCCGGCTGTCATGGGGGAGGCGGTATAGCGACCAGGATTACTACATGTTTTTGTGAGGGTATTACCTACCCTGAGAGACACGGGGAGAACATGCAAACTTCACACAGAGTAGGCCCTTTCGCCAACCCCACCTAATGTATTTTCTGTAGTAATAATAATCTGAAATCTGCAAAGCGACGACTTCAGTTTTCAAATAATCATAGTGGAGTGAAAAAGTACAATATTTTGCCCTTGAGATGTTGTGGAGTAGAAGTATTTTTATCAGGAAATGGAAAATACTTAAGTAAAAATAAAAGTACCTCCAAATTGTACAGTAGGCCTAGTTGAGTAAATGTACCTTGTAGCTTCCCACCAGTGACAGAAAGATGAATGGATGTGAACTACAGTGGCTTCTCCCAGGAGCTTTAACAATGCACTGTCTCTGTCTGTTGTGACCTCAGTAGTGTGGAGAGAGACCAGAGTTAGATGTTATGTCTATTTATATCTGCGGAAGGATGTGGAGCAGTGTTGCCAAGTCTGCTTATTATGAGCCGCTTTGGGCTTGTCTTCCTGTAAAGATGCGGGTTGGAAATCAACTATTTTCAAAAAATCATGGGCGAAAAAAATGTTACAAAAAGGTTTTAGAAACATTTTACAAGACTTTTACAGAATATTTTCACATAGGGGTCGGTGGCCAAATACATGATATTTTGGGGGTCTTTGGCATTAAAATGTTTGAGAACCACTGCTCTAAAGCAACAGGAAAGTTGTCTCCTAACTGACCCTAGACGCTTACAGTATTTTGGGCTTGTTGTCATAGACCTGGCTTGCTTGTTTCTGCTTGCTGGTATGGAAGTATGGGGCTCTATATAAACTATCATTCCACGCCAGAGGAGAGACCAGAGAATGGGGACATCCTGCCTTCAAATCCACTGCAGGCCCCATCAGTCTGACGGACATATTGGGGTTGAGAAGAATGTTTTTTTTTTGCATGCTGCAGGATTGAATCATCTCTATACATAACACTGCACATTCAATATTCAAGTCATACTGTGTAACATCCAGTAGTAGTGATTTTGGCGACAGCTGCTGGAAGCTCCGTCGTTATTGCAGTGTTTGCATATATGGGGGTCTGTGGCCTAATGCAATACCGAAATGAGAACGTTTGAGAGCCACTTCTTACTTAAGTAAAAGTATCAATACTGCAATGTAGAAATACTCTGTTACAAGTAAAAGTCCGTAATTCAAAATGTACTGGAGTAAAAGTACAAAAGTATTGGTTTCAAAATGTATTTAAAGTACCAAAAGTAGAAAGTACGGTGGAAAGTACTCATTATGCAGAATGTCCCGTTTCACAAGTTTTCAAATGCATAAAAGGTAGGCTAATCTTTTGAAAATAACAGATCTACACGCTCCCAATGCGTCGCACCGCAGAAAAAAGCAGAACAATTAGACAGTAAATTTACAGTGAATAAAAACTGTGTATTATTAAAAAAACTCAACCAAAAAGGCAACCGCGAACAGAAAGTATTTTTTTTTGCTGATTTAAAAGAAATGTGAGTTGCAGCAGTCCTGCAGTATTCTGGGATATGCGGTGCCTAAAAGCTGAACGCCGCTTCTCCAAGTTTAGTTCTGATTCTGGGGACAGAAAGCAGACCTGTCCCAGCCAGACAACTATTCCACAATCTCCGAATGCATTATATTCTGGAACTACACCTCCCAAAATCTGTCACCTGTTCGTCATTTCCGTTCCCGAAAATATATCTTAAAATATCTTAACATTACATTTTTTAATTTACTTTTCTGCTAAGCAGCAGGAAATGAGTGTAAAAGACGAAACGGAAGCGGGGGGAGACGTCACATCTGCTTCTATCGCTTGATCATTTTCTGAGCTTCCGTTGCTCCAGACTGTATGATGGAAGCATTTGAAAATTGTGGGAGTCTGGCTCGCGAGACTATGTCCCAGATGACCTGAGAGTGTAGAGTTTGTGGGGTATAGTGAGACACAGTTAACACACTGACAGGCACTGTTCAGTGGTTGCTGCAGACTGGTGAATAGCACATTTTTATGTTTTTTTATTTTACAAGCGGTTATTTGGTGGGCATAATTTTGTCCAATTCGATACATTATTTTAAAATGGGATGAGCCCCCCACGTTGGATGTTTTGAATGTTAACATGTACCAGGGGTACATCTCCAAACATATCAGCTCAATTATTATTATTAACTATTATTATTATTATTATTATTATATATTTATGAGGGAGCGGAGAAACGTTATACTGTATATAAAGTGTGTAATATTCTGGCCGATGAATTGTTTCTGAACCACGGCTTCACATATTCTCACGACTGAAACTTTTCAACCCGTTTTAAGGAGGATATCCTTATGAACACAATGCCATGTTTGTTTCCCAGATCCTTGCTGGTTTCCTGCTTTATCGATGAATAGATGACTTATATTTCTCTCCTTCTCCTTTCCCCCTACCTCTCTCTCTCTCTCTCTCTCCCTGACATTTCCTCCAGTTGCAGAGATGGACATGGGGGTGCCGGGCGAGGCAGACTGTAGCATCAACGCCCTCTGCAGTCAGATCAACACCTCCTTCACCAAGCCGTCGGACGAGTTCTTCTCCAACCCCCCCTCCTCTGCCAACGGCGCCCCGCCGGCCTGCACCGTGCCCCCCATCCTGCCACCCCCACCCGCTCCACTGCAAGGTGACAACCAGCAGGACCCTCAGCTGTTCTGCACTATACACTATCATGTAGAGACACTTTTCGTTGCCAAGGCCGATCAAGTAATGCCCGACTTGATCATCCTACAGCTTTCTGGACCTTACTTTTGACCTAGCAAAAGCACATTGTGTATGACACAGCACAGCTTCAAAATAAAAACGGAAAAATGCAAAGGTCAACGGTGACACAAAATACACATAATTGCATATGATTAAAACATTAGAATTCATTACAATAATGACAGCACAAAAGAGATAACTGCTTTTAAAAGAGGACATTGCTGATTTAGAAGGCATTTATAGAATCGGCCTCGGGTCTTGATGGGTTATTCATAATCATATTCCATTCCAGTATTTAATGACGTGTTTATCAATCTCCTTCTCTTCCCTTCTGGCTGCCAGCCTCCTGGGTCCAGACGGAGGCCCCGCTCCAGTCTCCTCCCCTGGGGGTCTCCATGGCGATGCACATGCAGAGCGGACACAGGCGGACGCCCTCGGAGGCCGAGCGCTGGCTGGAGGAGGTCGCCATGGCGGTCAAGGCCCAGCAGCAGACCCCGCCTCCTACCCACCCCACCATCATCCCCGCCATCCCCGGCCCGCCCACCATCATGGCCAGCCAGCCAATCATGTCCAATCAGGCCCCCGTGTCCACGGTCGCCATGTCCCTCGCTTCCATGTCCAACCCTCTGCTGCCAGGCCCCTGCTCCGCCACCGCCCAGCCCGCTATGCCCCTCCCGCCCATGGCGCTGTCGTCGGTTCCGCTCATCCCGGGCCCTCCGATGTCGGGTCCCCCGATGTCCCTCCCCTCCATGTCCATCCCCACCATGTCGGGTCCGAGCATGTCCGGGGCCCCTATGATGCAGCCCTCCATCGCGGCGGGGGCTCCCGGGGGCTCCCTCCCCGGCTCCATGCAGCCCTTCCCTTCGGTCTTCGACACCACGCCGGCCCCGGTGGGGATGTTTGCCGGCCAGCCGGTCCAGCCGTCCTTCGTCCCCATGCAGACCTACATGCCGGGCCTGGCCAGCAGCATGACGTACCCCAACGCCAGCGTGGTCCCCGTGGTGGGCATCACGCCCTCGCAGATGGTGGCCAACGTCTTCTGCACCGCCGCCGGTTCTTCATCCGGTGTGGGGGGCGGTGGCGCCATGGGTTCCGCCGGAGGAGGAGCCATGAAAGTGGGGTCGGCGCTCGGAGGCATCGGCCAGCACCATTCTTTCCCCGGCGCGGTCGGCCACGTCGGAGGCTTCCATTCTCCCCCCTTCTCCTCGACCCAGCCGCTGTCGGCGGCCGTTAACGGCCTGCCGCCGCTCGGCAACGCTCTGTCTTCGGCGACCGCCATGGCCCTCCAGAACGGGACCTCCACCAACAGTAGCGGCAGCTGGCCACCGGAGGGCAGTCAGCTGACAGCGCCGACTGCCAGCGTGTCACAAGAAGTCGATCGTTTCGAGGCCAAGTGGGCTGCGCTGGAGACCAAGCCAGCCTCTCAGCAGCCTGCGGCGGCCAACCCCTTTTCCAATGACCTGCAAAAGACATTCGAGATCGAGCTCTGAAGCCGGAGTTTAGTCTCGTTTAGCCCCATACCACTAGCCCTGGAGTTAGCCTGTGATAGCCCGGTGCTAACCTCCGGCAGCTCTGCATAGACTGGGAAGGCAGGTCCTGGAACTAGCCTAGCATCCGAACCATGATAGCCTAGCAACTTGCTAACAGCTCTCGAAAGGAGTTTGGATGGTCTAATCAAGTGTATTGCTTTCTTTAGTTTACTCCAGTGAGAGCGAGGAAGGGCGTTGGGAAGTTGCTGGGCCATATCTGAATTATGGAGGCTGGATGACCTAGCTCACTATAGACCCAAACCGGATTGGACTGACCCTTCCAGCCTTCCCTCAACCCACTTCTCTTCCTTGCTTTTGCTTCTTCCGGTCTGGATGTATTCCACCCGTTCCTGTGTTTATATACATCCTGAAAACAGCAGGGGTCCAAGTTGCAGTTTCTTTCTTTCTTGTTTTCTTAATGGGAGCTCCACTAGAAGCATTCCAGTCCATGAGGTGTTTCTGCAGTTTGTTTTGATTTATTTGTGGAGATATGTTATTATGTCCACGTCCACAGGACGCGCAGACAGGCAAAGACTGATTGGTTGACTGCTAAGAGAGATTGCCATTGCTATTAGCCAAGCACAGTGAAGAGGGTTTTCATGCCCCAGGAAGGAAGCCAATGATGTGAGACCCCGCCCACCCCAACAAAGAGGAGACTCACTGACCAATAGTCGAAGAGATTGAAAGAAAGGCCAAAAGGATTTGTTTATTTATTGGTTTTAATTTCTTTTCTTTTAACAAGTTATATATGTATTTTGTTGAATTGAGATTTGAAAAGCAGTATTTTGGGAGATTGGCCCCCGCCGCCAGCCCCCAACCGACCCCCCCCCCCCTTCCCCATATTTATTTTTTGTTGTACATGCAAAGGGACCGTCAACAGCAGATGTGTGTGAGGAGGCAAAGGGAGTAATATTGGAACATACATAACTTGACTGAAACACAAAACAACCAAAACATCAAGGGCTGCTAGCACAGCACTACAGTACACTACGGCAATGTGTGTGTTAGAGAGACAGAGAAAAAGAGAAAGAGAGAGAGTGTGTGTGCGTGTGCGTGTGCGTGTGTGTGTGTGTGTAAATAGCGGCATGCTTCCATAGCCCTCATGTGTAACTCTCCACTGCTGCTAAATACGCTTTATAGCTCAATGGTTCTCAAAGTTTGTAATTTTAAGCCCCCCCCCCCCCCCCCCCCCGTTTGCTCTTGCAACCCAATGGACCCGGGGTCCGTTGGGTTCCATTTGTACTCTCTCAGAGTTACAGAGCTATAAGGGTCCATTTGGTCCCTAACTATCCATCATTTAGCTGCGGACCCCCCCCGGGAACCCCCTCAAGGACCCCTGGGGGTCCACGGACCCCCCCCTTCTTTGAGAACCAGTGGTCTAGCTCCAGGCCCCAGGGAACCGGAACCCATCCAGACCACTTCAGGACAACCCAAACAAACACTCTGGATTTACTACTCTTCTACGCAGCAGTTGTTTTTAACTCGTTGGGGAGAAAAGGAAAAAAAAAAAAACTTGTTGGAACTCTGCGTATGGAAAACAAACAAGCAACACAAAAGCCCCCCTCCCCCAAGGAGCTGTATTTAACTCAGTGGAACTTTTATGTCACTATTCAAAAACACTGTGGAACTGTGGTCCAAATAAACCATGCACTACATTCCTACAAACACAGGGTACAGTCATGTCACCGTATATATATAGGAGTGGTGCTCGCTCGCCCACCACTGTGTCACTGGGACTACCGGGGCTAGAGAGGAGATGTAGAGTTTGACCAGAGAAAGCAATCTCTCACGGCTAAAAATGGACGTTCACAACCAAGCACCATAACTATAGCTATAAAGATATAGTTAAAAATATGATCTAACTCTAAAGTGGAGTTCACGCCACAACCATAACAAAGACGATGGTGAACGACACAGTTAAATGGCCGGTCGGTGTAAACGGCCTTTAACCACTTAAACCCCGGCGTCCGTATTGTGGGGAAAGCTTTCGCTGAAAATAGCCGATCGGCAAGCTCATTGTGAGTGAGTTGTGTGAAAGCCTTCCCCACAATGACAGAAAACGGAAAAGACGCTAGTATAGTGCCCTGAGGGACTCCAGTCGGCCATATGGGGTTTAAGCGGTTAACTAACAGGATAAATAAAAGATAGTGCCTCTCACGTTCCACGTACCTCTAGTAGTGGACAGACAAGTTAGGAGTTGCGTTGAGTCGAATCGATAAGGCTGTGTTCAGACAGGCAGCTCAAATCAGATTTTGACCTAGATTGGTTTGATCAGGTTTGAACAGCGGAAAACCACACGGAAACATGCTTTTTTTTCTAATCAGATTTCAACCACATTCCTATTCCGATTCAAATCTGATTTCTATAGAAATCCAGACACTAGTACTCGGACACCGGAGCCTGATTGATACTAAGTCGTGCGATGGTGTGGCACTTGTCGAAAATGGTTGTGAGCTTGTAGACCGGCTATTTTCGGTGAGCGGCACCGTCCTGCGACAGAGCATAAGTTAAAGCTGCACTATGTAACTTTCCTCTTCTACCCCGACATGTTTACCATTGAGCTAATAGAGCCTGCCTGCTTGCTCAGGGGATAAATTGAATCTTGACCATCAGGTCAAAATTCGTGTCAGATCTAGGTGAGAAATTACCTTTGACACAATCTAAATGTCTCAATAGAAGTGCAGGGAGACCAAATACAACCACCCCAATTGTATGAGTTATATTGTATTAATATACTCTACCATACAGATTGGACAACATTAAAATGTATTCATAAAAAAAAGTTACATAGCGCCGCTTTAAGCATTACTCACTATGCTATAGGTCGATGATTGTACACAAATCCGATCTGATCACTCGCAAATAACAGTGTGGGACAGTCAATCATAACATCATATTTCAGAAACAAATCCGATTTCGCCTGTAGTCTGAACAAAGCCTAAACGAGCTTCAGAACGGAGGGAGGGGGGGAGAAAACAGATAGAGGAGAGCAAAAATAAAAGGGAAAGAAAAGCGAAAGTGCCCGTCTGAAGGAGAGAAGGGATATAAAGATAATCGGGCTGGAGGATGTCTTTAAGGGAAGGGTGTGAAAGAAGATGGAGGGGAAAAGGTAGAGAGATAGTGTGTGAGGATATCGTCACTGTCGGACAGAGACCTTTTATCTCCATATTCTAACTTTTTGTGAATGAACGCCCTACTTGATCATACTACAGCATCACACAAAAGCATCAAAAGTAGCAGATCTGCAAGCATGTTACTCTGCTACTTTTGCTGTTTTTGAATTTGAATGCCGAAAAGTAACAGTTTTGGACATGTGAGGTTTCCCCCCGACCGAGATGATATACATGAGCAAAAATACATTCAACATCCATAAACAGAGTATTGTTGTCTGCCCCCGTTATGAAGTCCAACACTTTCTTACTATTAGCGGTATAGGCCTACACACGTTCAGCATCATATTCACTTGCATCTGCAGCCCTGCGTATAGAAAAAAAACGGCTCAACTTCCATCAATATTTCCTGCAGAGTTACAGATCATATACGGCTGTGGCCACATAAACAGGAAGTTATTCTTTTGTGTAACAAATGGTATGCGCAACCCTCTATACAGTATATATTTAACAGCCGCTACACGACAATGTGTTCCAGTGCTTTTAATGCGTTTTGGCTTTACTTGCAGCATGAATCATCGGAGGTGTGGTCCATTGAAGAAGTCGACATTACAAAACGTGCAAGGTGTAAAGTGTGCTTTGTAGAAGGGCTTTTTGGGTGTGGAGGAGGTTTCATGGCATATTTCACACGGAATGATAGGCTTCCTTCCCCTTTCGGTTGTAATTCCCAGACTTTTACAAGTACTTTTTTACTTGTTGCTTGATTTTGGTAATATATTATTATATAGATAGATATATTATTTATAAATTATGGATCCCCTCCCCCAACAAATAAACAACAAACACTTCCATTCAATTCAATTCAAAAGAGCTTTATTGGCATGAGAAAACATATGTTTACATTGCCAAAGAAAGTGTCAATATTTAATAAAAAACAACTCCCCTGCACAGTTGTAGATATATGCAAATCATTCAGTTCTGACAAACGTTAGGAGATGGAACCCTATAATTCGGGAGGTAGCGATTTCCTTCCAACGAGCTAGTCTGGCTTCTCCTGACCAGACCAGACACATCTCTGGTCTAGAGAACCACTAAACCTCTGTAGGGGAATTCCACTGGATGCCTCCGCTCCCACCACAGCTTAAATCTCCCCCTCATTAACTCCATATGGCTCAGTCGGCCAATCAAGCCACTCGGCCTGTGTCAGGGATCCCGTCTGATAGGCAAGTGGTTCTCAAACTTTTATAATTTCAAGACCCCCCCCCCATAACTTTGAGAGTGTACAAATTGAACACTCACAATTGTCCGTTTGTACGCTCTCAGTCAGAGTTGTATACCTGTAAAGGGTCTATTTGGTTCCATTTTGTACACTCTCGGAGTTACAGACCTGTCCATTTGGTTCCTAACCATCAATCATTTAGCTGGGCGGCACCCCCTTGGAATCCCCTCCCCCTCCCCGGACCACAGTTTGAGAACCACGGGGATAGGCTGTCTCCAAAGAGGACTTTACATTTATATGGCATGGCCCCTAATTTATGTGATCTCGGGCCCACCCATGTTTTTTTTCTTTCTCCCCCCGTTTTGTTTTTTGGACAAACCAGACAAATTCCTCTCTTCACCCACTCCTGTCTTTTACGAGACGAGAGCGAGTCACTCATGAATTTGATGCTTTTGTTTTGTTTTGAGAACATTGTTATTTCTCCCCAGGCTCTCGTTAAGCACGCCCTCCAAATTAAAAAAAAGATGTAGGTTAATTGTGTTCCATATTAAGCAAACTAAATGACCTCATAAAGTTGATTGTAAAAACCATAGTTTAGTGATGGTAACAAAAAAAAAGAGAAAAGAAAAACGAACAAACCAGTGGAGTTTATTTTTAATCTTTATTTACAGAATTTTTGTATTTAAACCTACATATTTGTATTGTAATTACATTGTACAAAAGATAAATAAAGTAATATAATATTACATCTGCTCATGTGACATGCGTGAAGCTTTGTTTTTATTTGTCCTGTCTGTCTGTCTGTCTGTCTGTCTGTCTGTCTGTCTGTCTGTCTGTCTGTCTCTAATCCAGTGGTTCTCAACAGTCGTTCTGGCTTGGATCAATGGAACTAAGTTGTACTTTAAGTTATACTTTCAGTGGTGTCACAATGAAAACTGACTTTTCAAGCTTTTAAAGAAAAAATACCATGACATTTTCTTTTTCTTTTTTTATACATTCAAATCTTAGTGTTTCACCAACTATTTGGGGGCCCACATGCAATATCCTCACTACCCACCGGTGGCCCCGAGCCCACAGGTTGAGAACCACTGATCTGATCCATCCATCCACCCACCCTCTTCCTAGCTGTAACTGCAGTCTGTGGTTGCAGCCTTCTACACTGTCCTACTGCAGTCTATGCTGTGGTTGCAGCCTTCTACACTGTCCTACTGCAGTCTATGCTGTGGTTGCAGCCTTCTCCACTGTCCTACTGCAGTCGATGCTGAGGTTGCAGCCTTCTCCACTGTCCTACTGCAGTCTATGCTGAGGTTGCAGCCTTCTCCACTGTCCTACTGCAGTCTATGCTGAGGTTGCAGCCTTCTCCACTGTCCTACTGCAGTCGATGCTGAGGTTGCAGCCTTCTCCACTGTCCTACTGCAGTCTATGCTGTGGTTGCAGCCTTCTCCACTGTCCTACTGCAGTCTATGCTGTGGTTGCAGCCTTCTCCACTGTCCTACTGCAGTCTATGCTGTGGTTGCAGCCTTCTCCACTGTCCTACTGCAGTCTATGCTGTGGTTGCAGCCTTCTACACTGTCCTACTGCAGTCTATGCTGTGGTTGCAGCCTTCTCCACTGTCCTACTGCAGTCTATGCTGTGGTTGCAGCCTTCTCCACTGTCCTACTGCAGTCTATGCTGTCACAGCATAGACTGCAGCCTTCTACACTGTCCTACTGCAGTCTATGCTGAGGTTGCAGCCTTCTACACTGTCCTGCTGCAGTCTATGCTGAGGTTGCAGCCTTATCCACTGTCCTGCTGCAGCAGGAGCCTGTGTTACACATTCAAGGAGACAAGGCCACTTCTCTTCCCCAGGGCCGTGAGAAACAGGACACACACACACACACACACACACACACACACACACACACACACACACACACACACACACACACACACACACACACACACACACACACACACACACACACACACACACACACACACACACACACACACACACACACACACACACACACACACACACACAGAGCTCTCGGGGTCATGGAAGTAGTAACTTTCACCGGGCCATTGTTCTCTGATGTGTGGAGGACAGTCAGATTGAGTGTGTGTTGCTGAGCAGTTTAAAGTGGACACCAGAGCAGTTGTAGTCTGACTTTACTGGCAACTTTATACGCTGTTTACAAGCAGCAGTGCACTGGGCTGGGCCACATCACTGCTACACCACACTCTAGTGAACCTGGTCACTGGATGAGGTGGCAATTTTGCTTTGATACTGACATGATATAAAAACATATGTGCATCAGGGCTAGTTAGACAAACTATTGCAGCTTTCACATAGTATTAGACTCAGTTTCATTATTGGGATCCTCCTCTATTCAGTGCATAACTGTTTAAATGCATCCAGCGAGACAGGTCGGATGTATTTGAACTCACACTGTGTTGGAATATATTGGCTCCGTCTAACAATCGGGGTGTAATCATGTATTATGATTCTGCAGCGTGTTGGAATGTGTTACTCCTATTAATTCAATACCTCCCGCAGCGATTGAACCATAATTATTTGAAATGAATCTTTATTCTCATCCTGGGACCTTTACGCGTGGAAGCGACATCAAACAAAAAAAGCGAAAAATATGAATATGAATGTAGACCTCTTAATTGCAGCAGCGTGTGGCTTTGAAGAAAGCAGTCTGTATCTGCAGGGCTTCTACCGATTACCTGCATTTCCTATACAGCACTGTACAAGCAGCCTACATAAGAGATAAAGATGATAGGTTGCCATAGTTACAGGGTGAAAGCCTCATTTATACACATCTAAAATGAATTGCTGACGTGGGCAGAAACAGCCGTCCATACATATATTACAGTGCCATTATAAGGAACCACCACGGTGACTGAGACTACAATATCATCTGATCCTCCCAGGATGAAGGTCTGGCTTCTGCTGCCTCATTTTATCATGTTAGAATGTGTCTATACGCAGGTTCTCAAACCTTTTCATTTCAAGGACCCCCAGTTTGATATGCACCAGGTTACGGCCCCCCATTTGATACAATTGTCTCTCTCTGGGACCCCAATCGACACTATACAAATCCAAACTCTGACCCTCTGAGTTACAGACATGTAACTCCTCCTCAAGGACCCCTAGGGGTCCCCGGACATGATACTGACATGATACTGACATGATACTGACCATGATAGTGTCATAATACTGACCATGATACTGACATGATACTGACCATGATAATGACGTGATACTGACCATGATACTGACCATGATACTGACCATGATACTGACATGATACTGACCATGATACTGGCATGATACTGACCATGATAGTGTCATAATACTGACCATGATACTGACATGATACTGACCATGATACTGACCATGATACTGACATGATACTGACCATGATACTGACCATGATACTGACATGATACTGACCATGACACTGACCATGACACTGACCATGACACTGACCATGATACTGACATGATACTGACCATGATACTGACCACGATACTGACCACGATACTGACATGACACTGACCATGATACTGACATGATACTGACATGATACTGACCATGATACTGACATGACACTGACCATGATACTGACATGATACTGACCATGATACTGACCATGATACTGACATGATACTGACCATGATACTGACATGACACTGACCATGATACTGACATGACACTGACCATGATACTGACCATGATACTGACATGATACTGACCATGATACTGACATGATACTGACATGATACTGACCATGATACTGACCATGATACTGACATGACACTGACCATGATAGTGTCATAATACTGACTGTCAAGTTCGTCACAGTTCAGCTCCAAACCCAATACAAGGACACAACTCAGTCTTAAACTCAATCAACTTCTTTATTTTTCCAACTCTTATATTTCATTTTGGTTGGTTTCTTTTTGTTGATTGGTCAATCACAGTCAGGTTGTAAACCTTAAAGACAGAAAGAAAACAAGGTTTAACAACATTGCCGTTTTACAACAAAATTATGGTATTTTTTAAACAACTCATATCTCCAACTTAGGGTTTCAAACAATAAATGTTTCAAACATTAAATGTTTTAAAACAATAAATGCCCCAAAACAATAAATGCTTTAAAACAATAAATGCTCCAAAACAATAAATGCTTTAAAACAATAAATGCTTTAAAACAATTAAATGCCTTAAAACAATAAATGCTTTAAAACAATTACAGCCCTTAGACAAACAAAAGTGTCTTTAACCAATCAATGCCTTAAAACAAGTTATTAAAGTAAATGATTTTAAACATTTTAAATGAAATAAACATTTAAAATGACTAAACCATTTTAAGTCCTTTAAATGGAATAAAGACACATTTTAGGAAAAATAGCAGACACACAAGCTTGTAGATCGGCTATTTTTCACTTAGCTTTTTAAGCATTTTTTAAACATGGTAAATTCATGAATTCCAAAATTTTAGAAGTCTTAACTCAAATAAACCATAACATGGTAATTTAATGAATTTTCTACATTTTAGTAGTTTTAAATCATACAGAATTTTAACCTTTTTAACTTTGTATTTCATACTTTTCTTCCTCCCAAACACAAAAAGAGGACAATGCTACTTAAAGCAATGCTGCAATGTGTTCCTTAATTTAAATTAGCAAGTTAAACATAAACACATTATAAGCCACATTTCTAAGCAGTATAGCAAATAAGCAGTAAAGCAAAAATAAATAAAACCAGTTCACCGACCATTGGCGTCTTTGGGCTGAACTTCTTGTAGAACTTGGAGTTCCTTCTCTCCTCTTTGAAGTGTGTTTGTATGACTGAGCACCTCCATTCCTTTTCAGGTGCTTCTGATCAGCTAATGAGCGGCCATTTTGCTGTTGCATTCTGGGAAATGTAGTGTGGAGCAGGGCAGTAGTAGAGCAGGGGTGTAGTTCAGTTCTGACTATACATGGGCCAGTAGGAAGAGGATTTGCCCTAGGCTCTCACCACTAAGTCAAAGGTCCCTTTCTGAGTCTTGACTTTACACTGACCATGATACTGACCATGATACTGACCATGATACTGACATGATACACACACACAAACACACACGGTAGAATATACACTAAGCCTCGCTCCACCAATGTTTACCTCTGGATTTTCAGAAGCCAGAATATCTGCCAAAAGCCCTTGTATACACACAGTAACAGCAAAGGATGAAGTGTTTTTCAACCTGACCTTCCAGTCCTTGAAGCTTGGAGGAAGTAATTACATTGATTAATTGCATCTGTTGGCTATTGATTGGCCCAGCAGATTGCCTATTGTTCTGTACATCTGGAGTTCTGGAGACAGCTGAGGATACACAATATCATAACACACACTCGCACACCCACACGCACACACACACACACACACACACACACACACACACACACACACACACACACACACACACACACACACACACACACACACACACACACACACACACACACACACACACACACACACACACACACACACACACACACACACACACACACACACACACACACACACACACACAATTTAAATGTTCACAATAATGAATGTAGTACTCCATATTCATGTGCATACTGAACAAACAGGGAGGATTTCTAGCAGGGGATGTGTGTGTGTGTGTGTGTGCGCGTGCGTGCGTGTGTGTGTGCGTGTGTGTGTGTGTGTGTGTGTGAACCTACCCAGACCAGGCGTACTTGGCCAGTCCAAGCCATGGATCGTCAGAGGAAGCAGAATGTGTGTGTGAGTGCGTGCATGCATGCATGTTTTCTCGTGGAAATCATGTGCATGTCAAGAAATGGTATATGGTGTGTTTGGCCTTAGGGATGGAAATTACCTTAAATGTCAAGGCACAAACACATGCGTGCACGTACAGTACACATTTAGATTCCATTCATTCTGGGCCTCTCTCTGGCAGGCCTGGCAAGCAAACTTTTGGCACCTTTTCCTGGCCCTTGTGCCACTGGGTCCCTGTGAGAGAGAGACAGAGACACACACACACACACACACACACACACACACACACACACACACACACACACACACACACACACACACACACACACACACACACACACACACACACACACACACACACACACACACACACACACACACACACACACACACACACACACACACACACACACACACACTGTCAGCTCCTGCCACCCCCTGCCATCAGCTGTCATTCATCAGTGATGGGTGCCAGTATGCTGTCATTCACCCTTTGTTTCTGTGGCACTAATATTCATCGCTGCAATACAAATCGCCCTTGATTGATTGAATATTGTTTGAATACTTTATAGACAGTAAATGTAAACAAATTAATACATGTCATCAACAAATACAATTAGCTATATTTACAGAGGAGGAAAAGGAAATACCGCGCGGCAGTGTATGATTCCTCATTTTAATGGGAAATAATATCTAACACCCCTTGTAGTTGAGCAAAAAAAGCCGATCTATAGGCTCACAGCGCCTCGCAGCATGAGGCGTTGTAGAACTTGTAGATCTGTTATTTTCTGCAAATGGTTCCACCCCAGAATAGGGATGCTAGGCTTCAAGTGGTTAATACACATAATTATAATAATAAAAAAAAATCCTATCACTCAAAGATTTGACCCCCTAGGGGTCCCGGACCCCCTGTTGAAGACCCCTCGTTTACACAGATTCTCTGACTCACTGCATGGTTCCATGATCATCACCTTCAGACTTCTGCAGATACATAAGTTGATGCAATGCAATGTAATCATAGGGATTTTTTCCAAGCTTATGTAATCATACACAAAGCTCCTAATCTACATAATGATGATGATGCAATATGTGTGGTGATATCTTCACTATATACAATCACTGTGCATGTGTGTGAGTGAGTGAGTGAGTGAGTGAGTGAGAGAGAGAGAGAGAGAGAGAGAGAGAGAGTAAACCCCATGTCATCTGCTGGCTTTACATGTGACTCATGTGCTAAGCCCGCATGGCTTACTGATAAAAAGGCTTCAATCCTGCTCTGGTTGCATAAAGCTCCATAATTACAGCTTTGATAACCTAAGCATCCATCACTTTTCTTTCTTTTTTTTTTTGTTTGACTGACGTACAGGAAATGAAGTGAAAGATGCCACTATAGCTCATTGTTGGACAGGGGGGGGGTCAGACCCTGATACCCTTTGGTCCAACTGTCAGCTAACCTTTCTGCTACATTGGCCCATTATACCAATCTGGATTAAAATAAAGACATTTTAAAATGAAACAGTATAAATATAGTAAAATGCAGATCTCTGTGTCTCTAGCCCAGCGGTTCTCAAAGTGGGGGTACCAGGGGGTCCCCAGCAAAACGTGTTAATACAGCATCACAATCATTTTAACCCCGTTATCCACATTTGATACATTGGCTATTCAAAAATAGCAGATATACAAGCTCAGAGAGCATCACTTTGTGCAGCACTGCGAGCTTGTACAGCTAATTTTTTTTTTTTTAAGAAAAAAAATCCTGAAATGTTTTTAAAAATGTGTATTTTTTAACCCAAATCTTTTCTTATTGGGGTCCCTGGCACAACACATTTTCAGATGGGGGTCAAATAATTTCAATTTGGGGGTCCATGGCACGAACAAGTTTGAGAACCACTGCTCAAACTTTTTAGCTCGAGACCCAAAAGAGAAGTGTGTCCCCAGGACCCAAACTAGTGAAAATAGCATGATCTACAAGCTCGCCCACGTGTTGTGAGCTTGTAGATCGGCTATTTTCACTACTTCTTAAACATTTGTTTTCTAATTTATGGAATTTCTTTGATTAATATATACTTTTTCTTTTTTCTTTTTACTTTTTTTTTTATATTAATAATTTTAAACAAAATGTAGGAAACAATGTGTCCGCGACCCACAAACGGGTCCTGACCCACTGTTTGGGAAACAGTGCTCTAACCTATTCACGTAAGGACAAGTCAACAGCAGCCCTCCTCCAGAGGAGATGCAGGACCTGCTCTGGGGAAGACAGCACATTTCCTTGCGTCTAGCACCCCCTTGTGTAGATACAGTGTCACTACAATTACACAACTGGACTATATTGTTGTGTATTAAAACAATCTGGGAATAAATTCCTTACCAAGAAATGTCTTCACCAATGTGTTCGTAAAGGTGTCTAGTAAAACACATCTCACAAACACTGAAATTCAGTTTCCCTAGGGGAATCTGTGTCAGCTGTTGAAAGTTGGGGTATACCCATAACCTTATGCAAAAAAAAATGCTTTAAGAAGCATGTGAGGGGTGAAACTAGGGCTTTTTCATGATTCTGAATCCATTGCAAGCATTTGTTTTGCACGAAAAACACTCCTTGCAGGACATTTCCCCAACTTTTATCTGACTCTTGTGGTCTGTATCTAATCTTTCAGTGAACAGCCTGCAAGAGACCAAAGAAACTATTAACCATGGTGGAGCAGTGGATAGGATACAGGCCTTGCACGCAGAAAGTTCTGAGTTCTAAACCAACAAGGAATATTTTCAAACTTTTACGTGGCTGTTTCACCTTTAATCTAACCTTTCAATGAAGAACATGCAAGTGAACAGAATTAGGATGAATTACAGTGGTGCAGTGATTGAGATATAGGGCTTATAACCAGAAGGTTGCTGGTTCAAATCCAACAAGGACATTTTTTGAACTTTTACCTGACTCCTGCACCTTTATCTATTCTTTTAGTGAACAACACGCAAGTGAACGAAGTCAGTAAGAAACACTGTAGTGCGGTGGTTAAGATACAGGGCTTACAACTGGAAGGTTCCCAGTTCAAATCCAATGTGGACATTTTTCCAACTTTTACCTGACTCTTGCACCTTCAAATCCCACACATGCTGATTTGCCATTTCCAGGATTTGAGTCTTGAGTCCCAAGACTCGAGACCCAAAAGAGTCTTGAGTCGAACAAATTACTCCCGCGGAGACATCAAATTTCTCTTTTGGGCCTTAAGTCCCAAGACTCAAGGCCCAAAAGAGAAATTTGATGTCTCCGCGGGAGTAATCGGTTCGACTCAAGACCCAAAAGAAGGTGAACTGACTGTAATGATTCAAAATGTCATATATAGAATAGAAACCCCATTCAAACTTTAAAATGTTCATCCTAATATGGACATGTTTGCCTAAAAAGGGATCTTTGAAATGTTTCATTGTTTTAGAATAGTACTCCTTTAAAAGTTCAGAGATTTATAAAGGAGGTCGATAGAAGATTTTGGGACCTCAAAAAAATACTTTCACCTAGAAACTCCATTCACAGTTCAAAAATTCCACCTTACTGTGGGCATGCATCCTTGAGATGTTTTACTTTGAAATGATTTGTAGTTTTTTTTAAATATTTAACTTTAAGCGCCCAATGCATTGTCAATGGCAATGGACATTTAAAGGGGGAAAGTACAAACTTTGGCTTTTACCTTTATCTAATCTTTCATTGAAGACCACGCAAGTGAACAGATTGAGTAAGAACCACTGTGGTGCAGTGGTTTAGATACAGGGCTTGTAACCAGAAGGTTCATAGTTCAAAACTAACTAAGACATTTTTCCAACTTTTACCTGACTTTTGCACTTTTATCTAATCTTTCACTGAAGAATGTGCAAGAGACCTAAAAAAGTATTAACCATGGTGGAGCAGTGGTTAAGATACAGGCCTTGCACACAGATGGTCCTGAGTTCAAAACCAGCAAGGACATCTTTCCAACTTTTACCTGGGGCTTTTACCTTTATCTAATCTTTCAGTGAATACCACAACCTCTGTGGTGCAGTGGTTTAGATACAGGTCTTGTAACCAGAAGGTTCCCGGTTCAAATTCAACCAGGACATTTTCCCAACTTTTATCTGACTCTTGTGGTCTGTATCTAATCTTTCAGTGAACAGCCTGCAAGAGACCAGAGAAACTATGAACCATGGTGGAGCAGTGGATAGGATACAGGCCTTGCACACAGCAGAAGGTTCTGAGTTCAGAACCAACAAGGAATATTTTCCAACTTTTTTAAACGAGTGTGACGAAAACAGAAAAAAAATTGTTCCCCCAAAAACCTGTAAGGAGGACGTTTCAGGCAATTTAAAGCTGATTGGTAGTGATTTTTTTGTGATTTTTTTTCCGTTTCGGTAGTGACGAAAAGTGACGAGTGAGGAAAACAGAAAAAAAATTGTTCCCCCAAAAACCTGTAAGGAGGACGTTTCAGGCAATTTAAAGCTGATTGGTAGTGATTTTTTTGTGATTTTTTTCTTCCGTTTCGGTAGTGACGAAAAGTGACGAGTGACGAAAACAGAAAAAAAATTGTTCCCCCAAAAACCTGTTAGGAGCACGTTTCAGGCAATTTAAAGCTGATTGGTAGTGATTTTTTTGTGAATTTTTTTTTCCGTTTCGGTAGTGACGAAAAGTGACGAGTGACGAAAACAGAAAAAGAATTGTTCCCCCAAAAACCTGTAAGGAGGACGTTTCAGGCAATTTAAAGCTGATTGGTAGTGATTTTTTTGTGATTTTTTTTTTCCGTTTCGGTAGTGACGAAAAGTGACGAGTGACGAAAACAGAAAAAAAAATTTCCCCAAAAACCTGTTAGGAGCACGTTTCAGGCAATTTAAAGCTGATTGGTAGTGATTTTTTTGTGAATTTTTTTTCCCGTTTCGGTAGTGACGAAAAGTGACGAAAACAGAAAAAAAATTGTTCCCCCAAAAACCTGTTAGGAGCACGTTTCAGGCAATTTAAAGCTGATTGGTAGTGATTTTTTTGTGATTTTTTTTTCCGTTTCGGTAGTGACGAAAAGTGACGAGTGAGGAAAACAGAAAAAAAATTGTTCCCCCAAAAACCTGTAAGGAGGACGTTTCAGGCAATTTAAAGCTGATTGGTAGTGATTTCTTTGTGAATTTCTTTTTCCGTTTCGGTAGTGACGAAAAGTGACGAGTGATGAAAACAGAAAAAAAAATGTTCCCCCAAAAACCTGTTAGGAGCACGTTTCAGGCAATTTAAAGCTGATTGGTAGTGATTTTTTTGTGATTTTTTTTTTCCGTTTCGGTAGTGACGAAAAGTGACGAGTGACGAAAACAGAAAAAAAATTGTTCCCCCAAAAACCTGTAAGGAGGACGTTTCAGGCAATTTAAAGCTGATTGGTAGTGATTTTTTTGTGAATTTTTTTTTCCGTTTCGGCAGTGACGAAAAGTGACGAGTGACGAAAACAGAAAAAAAATTGTTCCCCCAAAAACCTGTTAGGAGCATGTATAAAGGCAATTTAAAGCTGATTGGTAGTGATTTTTTTGTGAATTTTTTTTTCCGTTTCGGTAGTGACGAAAAGTGACGAGTGACGAAAACAGAAAAAAAAAAATTCCCCCAAAAACCTGTAAGGAGGACGTTTCAGGCAATTTAAAGCTGATTGGTAGTGATTTATTTGTGAATTTTATTTTTCGTTTCGGCAGTGACGAAAAGTGACGAGTGACGAAAACAGAAAAAAAATTGTTCCCCCAAAAACCTGTTAGGAGCACGTTTCAGGCAATTTAAAGCTGATTGGTAGTGATTTTTTTGTGATTTTTTTTTTCCGTTTCGGTAGTGACGAAAAGTGACGAGTGAGGAAAACAGAAAAAAAATTGTTCCCCCAAAAACCTGTAAGGAGGACGTTTCAGGCAATTTAAAGCTGATTGGTAGTGATTTCTTTGTGAATTTCTTTTTCCGTTTCGGTAGTGACGAAAAGTGACGAGTGATGAAAACAGAAAAAAAAATGTTCCCCCAAAAACCTGTTAGGAGCACGTTTCAGGCAATTTAAAGCTGATTGGTAGTGATTTTTTTGTGATTTTTTTTTTCCGTTTCGGTAGTGACGAAAAGTGACGAGTGACGAAAACAGAAAAAAAATTGTTCCCCCAAAAACCTGTAAGGAGGACGTTTCAGGCAATTTAAAGCTGATTGGTAGTGATTTTTTTGTGAATTTTTTTTTCCGTTTCGGCAGTGACGAAAAGTGACGAGTGACGAAAACAGAAAAAAAATTGTTCCCCCAAAAACCTGTTAGGAGCACGTATAAAGGCAATTTAAAGCTGATTGGTAGTGATTTTTTTGTGAATTTTTTTTTCCGTTTCGGTAGTGACGAAAAGTGACGAGTGACGAAAACAGAAAAAAAAAAATTCCCCCAAAAACCTGTTAGGAGCACGTTTCAGGCAATTTAAAGCTGATTGGTAATGATTTTTTTGTGATTTTTTTTTCCGTTTCGGTAGTGACGAAAAGTGACAAGTGACGAAAACAGAAAAAAAAATGTTCCCCCAAAAACCTCTTAGGAGCACGTTTCAGGCAATTTAAAGCTGATTGGTAGTGATTTTTTTGTAATTTTTTTTTTCCGTTTCAGTAGTGACGCTACCGAAACGAAAAAAAAATTGTTCCCCCAAAAACCTGTTAGGAGCACGTTTCAGGCAATTTAAAGCTGATTGGTAGTGATTTTTTTGTGATTTTTTTTCCGTTTCGGTAGTGACGAAAAGTGACGAGTGAGGAAAACAGAAAAAAAATTGTTCCCCCAAAAACCTGTAAGGAGGACGTTTCAGGCAATTTAAAGCTGATTGGTAGTGATTTTTTTGTGAATTTTTTTTTCCGTTTCGGTAGTGACGAAAAGTGACGAGTGACGAAAACAGAAAAAGAATTGTTCCCCCAAAAACCTGTAAGGAGGACGTTTCAAGCAATTTAAAGCTGATTGGTAGTGATTTTTTAGTGAATTTTTTTTCCGTTTCGGTAGTGACGAAAAGTGACGAGTGACGAAAACAGAAAAAAAAATGTTCCCCCAAAAACCTGTTAGGAGCACGTTTCAGGCAATTTAAAGCTGATTGGTAGTGATTTTTTTGTGAATTTTTTTTCCCGTTTCGGTAGTGACGAAAAGTGACGAAAACAGAAAAAAAATTGTTCCCCCAAAAACCTGTTAGGAGCACGTTTCAGGCAATTTAAAGCTGATTGGTAGTGATTTTTTTGTGATTTTTTTTCCGTTTCGGTAGTGACGAAAAGTGACGAGTGAGGAAAACAGAAAAAAAATTGTTCCCCCAAAAACCTGTAAGGAGGACGTTTCAGGCAATTTAAAGCTAATTGGTAGTGATTTTTTTGTGAATTTCTTTTTCCGTTTCGGTAGTGACGAAAAGTGACGAGTGATGAAAACAGAAAAAAAATTGTTCCCCCAAAAACCTGTTAGGAGCACGTTTCAGGCAATTTAAAGCTGATTGGTAGTGATTTTTTTGTGATTTTTTTTTTCCGTTTCGGTAGTGACGAAAAGTGACGAGTGACGAAAACAGAAAAAAAATTGTTCCCCCAAAAACCTGTAAGGAGGACGTTTCAGGCAATTTAAAGCTGATTGGTAGTGATTTTTTTGTGAATTTTTTTTTCCGTTTCGGCAGTGACGAAAAGTGACGAGTGACGAAAACAGAAAAAAAATTGTTCCCCCAAAAACCTGTTAGGAGCACGTATAAAGGCAATTTAAAGCTGATTGGTAGTGATTTTTTTGTGAATTTTTTTTTCCGTTTCGGTAGTGACGAAAAGTGACGAGTGACGAAAACAGAAAAAAAAAAATTCCCCCAAAAACCTGTAAGGAGGACGTTTCAGGCAATTTAAAGCTGATTGGTAGTGATTTATTTGTACAGGTTTTTGGGGGAACAATTTCTTTTCTGTTTTCGTCACTCGTCACTTTTCGTCACTACCGAAACGGAAAAAAAAAATCACAAAAAAATCACTACCAATCAGCTTTAAATTGCCTTAAACGTGCTCCTAACAGGTTTTTGGGGGAACAAAACAGAACAGAAAAAAACAGAAAAAAACAGAAAAAAACAGAAAAAAAATTCAGAAATTCAGAAAAAAACAGAAAACCCCCAAAAACCTAACAGGTTTTTGGGGGAACAATTTTTTTTCTGTTTTTTCTGTTTTTTTCTGTTTTAATTTAAAGCTGATTGGTAGTGATTTTTTTGTGAATTTCTTTTTCCGTTTCGGTAGTGACGAAAAGTGACGAGTGATGAAAACAGAAAAAAAATTGTTCCCCCAAACACCTGTTAGGAGCACGTTTGCTCCTAGTGACGAAAAGTGACGAGTGACGAAAACAAAAACCTGTTAGGAGCACGTTTCAGGCAATTTAAAGCTGATTGGTAGTGATTTTTTTGTGAATTTTTTTTCCCGTTTCGGTAGTGACGAAAAGTGACGAAAACAGAAAAAAAATTGTTCCCCCAAAAACCTGTTAGGAGCACGTTTCAGGCAATTTAAAGCTGATTGGTAGTGATTTTTTTGTGATTTTTTTTTCCGTTTCGGTAGTGACGAAAAGTGACGAGTGAGGAAAACAGAAAAAAAATTGTTCCCCCAAAAACCTGTAAGGAGGACGTTTCAGGCAATTTAAAGCTGATTGGTAGTGATTTCTTTGTGAATTTCTTTTTCCGTTTCGGTAGTGACGAAAAGTGACGAGTGATGAAAACAGAAAAAAAAATGTTCCCCCAAAAACCTGTTAGGAGCACGTTTCAGGCAATTTAAAGCTGATTGGTAGTGATTTTTTTGTGATTTTTTTTTTTCCGTTTCGGTAGTGACGAAAAGTGACGAGTGACGAAAACAGAAAAAAAATTGTTCCCCCAAAAACCTGTAAGGAGGACGTTTCAGGCAATTTAAAGCTGATTGGTAGTGATTTTTTTGTGAATTTTTTTTTCCGTTTCGGCAGTGACGAAAAGTGACGAGTGACGAAAACAGAAAAAAAATTGTTCCCCCAAAAACCTGTTAGGAGCACGTATAAAGGCAATTTAAAGCTGATTGGTAGTGATTTTTTTGTGAATTTTTTTTTCCGTTTCGGTAGTGACGAAAAGTGACGAGTGACGAAAACAGAAAAAAAAAAATTCCCCCAAAAACCTGTAAGGAGGACGTTTCAGGCAATTTAAAGCTGATTGGTAGTGATTTATTTGTGAATTTTATTTTTCGTTTCGGCAGTGACGAAAAGTGACGAGTGACGAAAACAGAAAAAAAATTGTTCCCCCAAAAACCTGTTAGGAGCACGTTTCAGGCAATTTAAAGCTGATTGGTAGTGATTTTTTTGTGATTTTTTTTTTCCGTTTCGGTAGTGACGAAAAGTGACGAGTGAGGAAAACAGAAAAAAAATTGTTCCCCCAAAAACCTGTAAGGAGGACGTTTCAGGCAATTTAAAGCTGATTGGTAGTGATTTCTTTGTGAGTTTCTTTTTCCGTTTCGGTAGTGACGAAAAGTGACGAGTGATGAAAACAGAAAAAAAAATGTTCCCCCAAAAACCTGTTAGGAGCACGTTTCAGGCAATTTAAAGCTGATTGGTAGTGATTTTTTGTGATTTTTTTTCCGTTTCGGTAGTGACGAAAAGTGACGAGTGAGGAAAACAGAAAAAAAATTGTTCCCCCAAAAACCTGTAAGGAGGACGTTTCAGGCAATTTAAAGCTGATTGGTAGTGATTTATTTGTACAGGTTTTTGGGGGAACAATTTCTTTTCTGTTTTCGTCACTCGTCACTTTTCGTCACTACCGAAACGGAAAAAAAAAATCACAAAAAAATCACTACCAATCAGCTTTAAATTGCCTTAAACGTGCTCCTAACAGGTTTTTGGGGGAACAAAACAGAACAGAAAAAAACAGAAAAAAACAGAAAAAAACAGAAAAAAAATTCAGAAATTCAGAAAAAAACAGAAAACCCCCAAAAACCTAACAGGTTTTTGGGGGAACAATTTTTTTTCTGTTTTTTCTGTTTTTTTCTGTTTTAATTTAAAGCTGATTGGTAGTGATTTTTTTGTGAATTTCTTTTTCCGTTTCGGTAGTGACGAAAAGTGACGAGTGATGAAAACAGAAAAAAAATTGTTCCCCCAAACACCTGTTAGGAGCACGTTTGCTCCTAGTGACGAAAAGTGACGAGTGACGAAAACAAAAACCTGTTAGGAGCACGTTTCAGGCAATTTAAAGCTGATTGGTAGTGATTTTTTTGTGATTTTTTTTTCCCGTTTCGGTAGTGACGAAAAGTGACGAAAACAGAAAAAAAATTGTTCCCCCAAAAACCTGTTAGGAGCACGTTTCAGGCAATTTAAAGCTGATTGGTAGTGATTTTTTTGTGATTTTTTTTTCCGTTTCGGTAGTGACGAAAAGTGACGAGTGAGGAAAACAGAAAAAAAATTGTTCCCCCAAAAACCTGTAAGGAGGACGTTTCAGGCAATTTAAAGCTGATTGGTAGTGATTTCTTTGTGAATTTCTTTTTCCGTTTCGGTAGTGACGAAAAGTGACGAGTGATGAAAACAGAAAAAAAAATGTTCCCCCAAAAACCTGTTAGGAGCACGTTTCAGGCAATTTAAAGCTGATTGGTAGTGATTTTTTTGTGATTTTTTTTTTCCGTTTCGGTAGTGACGAAAAGTGACGAGTGACGAAAACAGAAAAAAAATTGTTCCCCCAAAAACCTGTAAGGAGGACGTTTCAGGCAATTTAAAGCTGATTGGTAGTGATTTTTTTGTGAATTTTTTTTTCCGTTTCGGCAGTGACGAAAAGTGACGAGTGACGAAAACAGAAAAAAAATTGTTCCCCCAAAAACCTGTTAGGAGCACGTATAAAGGCAATTTAAAGCTGATTGGTAGTGATTTTTTTGTGAATTTTTTTTTCCGTTTCGGTAGTGACGAAAAGTGACGAGTGACGAAAACAGAAAAAAAAAATTCCCCCAAAAACCTGTAAGGAGGACGTTTCAGGCAATTTAAAGCTGATTGGTAGTGATTTATTTGTGAATTTTATTTTTCGTTTCGGCAGTGACGAAAAGTGACGAGTGACGAAAACAGAAAAAAAATTGTTCCCCCAAAAACCTGTTAGGAGCACGTTTCAGGCAATTTAAAGCTGATTGGTAGTGATTTTTTTGTGATTTTTTTTTTCCGTTTCGGTAGTGACGAAAAGTGACGAGTGAGGAAAACAGAAAAAAAATTGTTCCCCCAAAAACCTGTAAGGAGGACGTTTCAGGCAATTTAAAGCTGATTGGTAGTGATTTCTTTGTGAATTTCTTTTTCCGTTTCGGTAGTGACGAAAAGTGACGAGTGATGAAAACAGAAAAAAAAATGTTCCCCCAAAAACCTGTTAGGAGCACGTTTCAGGCAATTTAAAGCTGATTGGTAGTGATTTTTTTGTGATTTTTTTTTTCCGTTTCGGTAGTGACGAAAAGTGACGAGTGACGAAAACAGAAAAAAAATTGTTCCCCCAAAAACCTGTAAGGAGGACGTTTCAGGCAATTTAAAGCTGATTGGTAGTGATTTTTTTGTGAATTTTTTTTTCCGTTTCGGTAGTGACGAAAAGTGACGAGTGACGAAAACAGAAAAAAAAAAATTCCCCCAAAAACCTGTAAGGAGGACGTTTCAGGCAATTTAAAGCTGATTGGTAGTGATTTATTTGTGAATTTTATTTTTCGTTTCGGCAGTGACGAAAAGTGACGAGTGACGAAAACAGAAAAAAAATTGTTCCCCCAAAAACCTGTAAGGAGGACGTTTCAGGCAATTTAAAGCTGATTGGTAGTGATTTTTTTGTGAATTTTTTTTTCCGTTTCGGCAGTGACGAAAAGTGACGAGTGACGAAAACAGAAAAAAAATTGTTCCCCCAAAAACCTGTTAGGAGCACGTATAAAGGCAATTTAAAGCTGATTGGTAGTGATTTTTTTGTGAATTTTTTTTTCCGTTTCGGTAGTGACGAAAAGTGACGAGTGACGAAAACAGAAAAAAAAAAATTCCCCCAAAAACCTGTAAGGAGGACGTTTCAGGCAATTTAAAGCTGATTGGTAGTGATTTATTTGTGAATTTTATTTTTCGTTTCGGCAGTGACGAAAAGTGACGAGTGACGAAAACAGAAAAAAAATTGTTCCCCCAAAAACCTGTTAGGAGCACGTTTCAGGCAATTTAAAGCTGATTGGTAGTGATTTTTTTGTGATTTTTTTTTTCCGTTTCGGTAGTGACGAAAAGTGACGAGTGAGGAAAACAGAAAAAAAATTGTTCCCCCAAAAACCTGTAAGGAGGACGTTTCAGGCAATTTAAAGCTGATTGGTAGTGATTTCTTTGTGAATTTCTTTTTCCGTTTCGGTAGTGACGAAAAGTGACGAGTGATGAAAACAGAAAAAAAAATGTTCCCCCAAAAACCTGTTAGGAGGACGTTTCAGGCAATTTAAAGCTGATTGGTAGTGATTTTTTTGTGAATTTTTTTTTCCGTTTCGGCAGTGACGAAAAGTGACGAGTGACGAAAACAGAAAAAAAATTGTTCCCCCAAAAACCTGTTAGGAGCACGTATAAAGGCAATTTAAAGCTGATTGGTAGTGATTTTTTTGTGAATTTTTTTTCCCGTTTCGGTAGTGACGAAAAGTGACGAAAACAGAAAAAAAATTGTTCCCCCAAAAACCTGTTAGGAGCACGTTTCAGGCAATTTAAAGCTGATTGGTAGTGATTTTTTTGTGATTTTTTTTTCCGTTTCGGTAGTGACGAAAAGTGACGAGTGAGGAAAACAGAAAAAAAATTGTTCCCCCAAAAACCTGTAAGGAGGACGTTTCAGGCAATTTAAAGCTGATTGGTAGTGATTTCTTTGTGAATTTCTTTTTCCGTTTCGGTAGTGACGAAAAGTGACGAGTGATGAAAACAGAAAAAAAAATGTTCCCCCAAAAACCTGTTAGGAGCACGTTTCAGGCAATTTAAAGCTGATTGGTAGTGATTTTTTTGTGATTTTTTTTTCCCGTTTCGGTAGTGACGAAAAGTGACGAGTGACGAAAACAGAAAAAAAATTGTTCCCCCAAAAACCTGTAAGGAGGACGTTTCAGGCAATTTAAAGCTGATTGGTAGTGATTTTTTTGTGAATTTTTTTTTCCGTTTCGGCAGTGACGAAAAGTGACGAGTGACGAAAACAGAAAAAAAATTGTTCCCCCAAAAACCTGTTAGGAGCACGTATAAAGGCAATTTAAAGCTGATTGGTAGTGATTTTTTTGTGAATTTTTTTTTCCGTTTCGGTAGTGACGAAAAGTGACGAGTGACGAAAACAGAAAAAAAAAAATTCCCCCAAAAACCTGTAAGGAGGACGTTTCAGGCAATTTAAAGCTGATTGGTAGTGATTTATTTGTGAATTTTATTTTTCGTTTCGGCAGTGACGAAAAGTGACGAGTGACGAAAACAGAAAAAAAATTGTTCCCCCAAAAACCTGTAAGGAGGACGTTTCAGGCAATTTAAAGCTGATTGGTAGTGATTTTTTTGTGAATTTTTTTTTCCGTTTCGGCAGTGACGAAAAGTGACGAGTGACGAAAACAGAAAAAAAATTGTTCCCCCAAAAACCTGTTAGGAGCACGTATAAAGGCAATTTAAAGCTGATTGGTAGTGATTTTTTTGTGAATTTTTTTTTCCGTTTCGGTAGTGACGAAAAGTGACGAGTGACGAAAACAGAAAAAAAAAAATTCCCCCAAAAACCTGTAAGGAGGACGTTTCAGGCAATTTAAAGCTGATTGGTAGTGATTTATTTGTGAATTTTATTTTTCGTTTCGGCAGTGACGAAAAGTGACGAGTGACGAAAACAGAAAAAAAATTGTTCCCCCAAAAACCTGTTAGGAGCACGTTTCAGGCAATTTAAAGCTGATTGGTAGTGATTTTTTTGTGATTTTTTTTTTCCGTTTCGGTAGTGACGAAAAGTGACGAGTGAGGAAAACAGAAAAAAAATTGTTCCCCCAAAAACCTGTAAGGAGGACGTTTCAGGCAATTTAAAGCTGATTGGTAGTGATTTTTTTGTGAATTTTTTTTTCCGTTTCGGCAGTGACGAAAAGTGACGAGTGACGAAAACAGAAAAAAAATTGTTCCCCCAAAAACCTGTTAGGAGCACGTATAAAGGCAATTTAAAGCTGATTGGTAGTGATTTTTTTGTGAATTTTTTTTTCCGTTTCGGTAGTGACGAAAAGTGACGAGTGACGAAAACAGAAAAAAAAAAATTCCCCCAAAAACCTGTTAGGAGCACGTTTCAGGCAATTTAAAGCTGATTGGTAATGATTTTTTTGTGATTTTTTTTTCCGTTTCGGTAGTGACGAAAAGTGACAAGTGACGAAAACAGAAAAAAAAATGTTCCCCCAAAAACCTCTTAGGAGCACGTTTCAGGCAATTTAAAGCTGATTGGTAGTGATTTTTTTGTAATTTTTTTTTTCCGTTTCAGTAGTGACGCTACCGAAACGAAAAAAAAATTGTTCCCCCAAAAACCTGTTAGGAGCACGTTTCAGGCAATTTAAAGCTGATTGGTAGTGATTTTTTTGTGATTTTTTTTCCGTTTCGGTAGTGACGAAAAGTGACGAGTGAGGAAAACAGAAAAAAAATTGTTCCCCCAAAAACCTGTAAGGAGGACGTTTCAGGCAATTTAAAGCTGATTGGTAGTGATTTTTTTGTGAATTTTTTTTTCCGTTTCGGTAGTGACGAAAAGTGACGAGTGACGAAAACAGAAAAAGAATTGTTCCCCCAAAAACCTGTAAGGAGGACGTTTCAAGCAATTTAAAGCTGATTGGTAGTGATTTTTTAGTGAATTTTTTTTCCGTTTCGGTAGTGACGAAAAGTGACGAGTGACGAAAACAGAAAAAAAAATGTTCCCCCAAAAACCTGTTAGGAGCACGTTTCAGGCAATTTAAAGCTGATTGGTAGTGATTTTTTTGTGAATTTTTTTTCCCGTTTCGGTAGTGACGAAAAGTGACGAAAACAGAAAAAAAATTGTTCCCCCAAAAACCTGTTAGGAGCACGTTTCAGGCAATTTAAAGCTGATTGGTAGTGATTTTTTTGTGATTTTTTTTCCGTTTCGGTAGTGACGAAAAGTGACGAGTGAGGAAAACAGAAAAAAAATTGTTCCCCCAAAAACCTGTAAGGAGGACGTTTCAGGCAATTTAAAGCTGATTGGTAGTGATTTTTTTGTGAATTTCTTTTTCCGTTTCGGTAGTGACGAAAAGTGACGAGTGATGAAAACAGAAAAAAAATTGTTCCCCCAAAAACCTGTTAGGAGCACGTTTCAGGCAATTTAAAGCTGATTGGTAGTGATTTTTTTGTGATTTTTTTTTTCCGTTTCGGTAGTGACGAAAAGTGACGAGTGACGAAAACAGAAAAAAAATTGTTCCCCCAAAAACCTGTAAGGAGGACGTTTCAGGCAATTTAAAGCTGATTGGTAGTGATTTTTTTGTGAATTTTTTTTTCCGTTTCGGCAGTGACGAAAAGTGACGAGTGACGAAAACAGAAAAAAAATTGTTCCCCCAAAAACCTGTTAGGAGCACGTATAAAGGCAATTTAAAGCTGATTGGTAGTGATTTTTTTGTGAATTTTTTTTTCCGTTTCGGTAGTGACGAAAAGTGACGAGTGACGAAAACAGAAAAAAAAAAATTCCCCCAAAAACCTGTAAGGAGGACGTTTCAGGCAATTTAAAGCTGATTGGTAGTGATTTATTTGTACAGGTTTTTGGGGGAACAATTTCTTTTCTGTTTTCGTCACTCGTCACTTTTCGTCACTACCGAAACGGAAAAAAAAAATCACAAAAAAATCACTACCAATCAGCTTTAAATTGCCTTAAACGTGCTCCTAACAGGTTTTTGGGGGAACAAAACAGAACAGAAAAAAACAGAAAAAAACAGAAAAAAACAGAAAAAAAATTCAGAAATTCAGAAAAAAACAGAAAACCCCCAAAAACCTAACAGGTTTTTGGGGGAACAATTTTTTTTCTGTTTTTTCTGTTTTTTTCTGTTTTAATTTAAAGCTGATTGGTAGTGATTTTTTTGTGAATTTCTTTTTCCGTTTCGGTAGTGACGAAAAGTGACGAGTGATGAAAAAAGAAAAAAAATTGTTCCCCCAAACACCTGTTAGGAGCACGTTTGCTCCTAGTGACGAAAAGTGACGAGTGACGAAAACAAAAACCTGTTAGGAGCACGTTTCAGGCAATTTAAAGCTGATTGGTAGTGATTTTTTTGTGAATTTTTTTTCCCGTTTCGGTAGTGACGAAAAGTGACGAAAACAGAAAAAAAATTGTTCCCCCAAAAACCTGTTAGGAGCACGTTTCAGGCAATTTAAAGCTGATTGGTAGTGATTTTTTTGTGATTTTTTTTTCCGTTTCGGTAGTGACGAAAAGTGACGAGTGAGGAAAACAGAAAAAAAATTGTTCCCCCAAAAACCTGTAAGGAGGACGTTTCAGGCAATTTAAAGCTGATTGGTAGTGATTTCTTTGTGAATTTCTTTTTCCGTTTCGGTAGTGACGAAAAGTGACGAGTGATGAAAACAGAAAAAAAAATGTTCCCCCAAAAACCTGTTAGGAGCACGTTTCAGGCAATTTAAAGCTGATTGGTAGTGATTTTTTTGTGATTTTTTTTTTCCGTTTCGGTAGTGACGAAAAGTGACGAGTGACGAAAACAGAAAAAAAATTGTTCCCCCAAAAACCTGTAAGGAGGACGTTTCAGGCAATTTAAAGCTGATTGGTAGTGATTTTTTTGTGAATTTTTTTTTCCGTTTCGGCAGTGACGAAAAGTGACGAGTGACGAAAACAGAAAAAAAATTGTTCCCCCAAAAACCTGTTAGGAGCACGTATAAAGGCAATTTAAAGCTGATTGGTAGTGATTTTTTTGTGAATTTTTTTTTCCGTTTCGGTAGTGACGAAAAGTGACGAGTGACGAAAACAGAAAAAAAAAAATTCCCCCAAAAACCTGTAAGGAGGACGTTTCAGGCAATTTAAAGCTGATTGGTAGTGATTTATTTGTGAATTTTATTTTTCGTTTCGGCAGTGACGAAAAGTGACGAGTGACGAAAACAGAAAAAAAATTGTTCCCCCAAAAACCTGTTAGGAGCACGTTTCAGGCAATTTAAAGCTGATTGGTAGTGATTTTTTTGTGATTTTTTTTTTCCGTTTCGGTAGTGACGAAAAGTGACGAGTGAGGAAAACAGAAAAAAAATTGTTCCCCCAAAAACCTGTAAGGAGGACGTTTCAGGCAATTTAAAGCTGATTGGTAGTGATTTCTTTGTGAGTTTCTTTTTCCGTTTCGGTAGTGACGAAAAGTGACGAGTGATGAAAACAGAAAAAAAAATGTTCCCCCAAAAACCTGTTAGGAGCACGTTTCAGGCAATTTAAAGCTGATTGGTAGTGATTTTTTGTGATTTTTTTTCCGTTTCGGTAGTGACGAAAAGTGACGAGTGAGGAAAACAGAAAAAAAATTGTTCCCCCAAAAACCTGTAAGGAGGACGTTTCAGGCAATTTAAAGCTGATTGGTAGTGATTTATTTGTACAGGTTTTTCGGGGAACAATTTCTTTTCTGTTTTCGTCACTCGTCACTTTTCGTCACTACCGAAACGGAAAAAAAAAATCACAAAAAAATCACTACCAATCAGCTTTAAATTGCCTTAAACGTGCTCCTAACAGGTTTTTGGGGGAACAAAACAGAACAGAAAAAAACAGAAAAAAACAGAAAAAAAATTCAGAAATTCAGAAAAAAACAGAAAACCCCCAAAAACCTAACAGGTTTTTGGGGGAACAATTTTTTTTCTGTTTTTTCTGTTTTTTTCTGTTTTAATTTAAAGCTGATTGGTAGTGATTTTTTTGTGAATTTCTTTTTCCGTTTCGGTAGTGACGAAAAGTGACGAGTGATGAAAACAGAAAAAAAATTGTTCCCCCAAACACCTGTTAGGAGCACGTTTGCTCCTAGTGACGAAAAGTGACGAGTGACGAAAACAAAAACCTGTTAGGAGCACGTTTCAGGCAATTTAAAGCTGATTGGTAGTGATTTTTTTGTGAATTTTTTTTCCCGTTTCGGTAGTGACGAAAAGTGACGAAAACAGAAAAAAAATTGTTCCCCCAAAAACCTGTTAGGAGCACGTTTCAGGCAATTTAAAGCTGATTGGTAGTGATTTTTTTGTGATTTTTTTTTCCGTTTCGGTAGTGACGAAAAGTGACGAGTGAGGAAAACAGAAAAAAAATTGTTCCCCCAAAAACCTGTAAGGAGGACGTTTCAGGCAATTTAAAGCTGATTGGTAGTGATTTCTTTGTGAATTTCTTTTTCCGTTTCGGTAGTGACGAAAAGTGACGAGTGATGAAAACAGAAAAAAAAATGTTCCCCCAAAAACCTGTTAGGAGCACGTTTCAGGCAATTTAAAGCTGATTGGTAGTGATTTTTTTGTGATTTTTTTTTTCCGTTTCGGTAGTGACGAAAAGTGACGAGTGACGAAAACAGAAAAAAAATTGTTCCCCCAAAAACCTGTAAGGAGGACGTTTCAGGCAATTTAAAGCTGATTGGTAGTGATTTTTTTGTGATTTTTTTTTTCCGTTTCGGCAGTGACGAAAAGTGACGAGTGACGAAAACAGAAAAAAAATTGTTCCCCCAAAAACCTGTTAGGAGCACGTATAAAGGCAATTTAAAGCTGATTGGTAGTGATTTTTTTGTGAATTTTTTTTTCCGTTTCGGTAGTGACGAAAAGTGACGAGTGACGAAAACAGAAAAAAAAAATTCCCCCAAAAACCTGTAAGGAGGACGTTTCAGGCAATTTAAAGCTGATTGGTAGTGATTTATTTGTGAATTTTATTTTTCGTTTCGGCAGTGACGAAAAGTGACGAGTGACGAAAACAGAAAAAAAATTGTTCCCCCAAAAACCTGTTAGGAGCACGTTTCAGACAATTTAAAGCTGATTGGTAGTGATTTTTTTGTGATTTTTTTTTTCCGTTTCGGTAGTGACGAAAAGTGACGAGTGAGGAAAACAGAAAAAAAATTGTTCCCCCAAAAACCTGTAAGGAGGACGTTTCAGGCAATTTAAAGCTGATTGGTAGTGATTTCTTTGTGAATTTCTTTTTCCGTTTCGGTAGTGACGAAAAGTGACGAGTGATGAAAACAGAAAAAAAAATGTTCCCCCAAAAACCTGTTAGGAGCACGTTTCAGGCAATTTAAAGCTGATTGGTAGTGATTTTTTTGTGATTTTTTTTTTCCGTTTCGGTAGTGACGAAAAGTGACGAGTGACGAAAACAGAAAAAAAATTGTTCCCCCAAAAACCTGTAAGGAGGACGTTTCAGGCAATTTAAAGCTGATTGGTAGTGATTTTTTTGTGAATTTTTTTTTCCGTTTCGGTAGTGACGAAAAGTGACGAGTGACGAAAACAGAAAAAAAAAAATTCCCCCAAAAACCTGTAAGGAGGACGTTTCAGGCAATTTAAAGCTGATTGGTAGTGATTTATTTGTGAATTTTATTTTTCGTTTCGGCAGTGACGAAAAGTGACGAGTGACGAAAACAGAAAAAAAATTGTTCCCCCAAAAACCTGTAAGGAGGACGTTTCAGGCAATTTAAAGCTGATTGGTAGTGATTTTTTTGTGAATTTTTTTTTCCGTTTCGGCAGTGACGAAAAGTGACGAGTGACGAAAACAGAAAAAAAATTGTTCCCCCAAAAACCTGTTAGGAGCACGTATAAAGGCAATTTAAAGCTGATTGGTAGTGATTTTTTTGTGAATTTTTTTTTCCGTTTCGGTAGTGACGAAAAGTGACGAGTGACGAAAACAGAAAAAAAAAAATTCCCCCAAAAACCTGTAAGGAGGACGTTTCAGGCAATTTAAAGCTGATTGGTAGTGATTTATTTGTGAATTTTATTTTTCGTTTCGGCAGTGACGAAAAGTGACGAGTGACGAAAACAGAAAAAAAATTGTTCCCCCAAAAACCTGTTAGGAGCACGTTTCAGGCAATTTAAAGCTGATTGGTAGTGATTTTTTTGTGATTTTTTTTTTCCGTTTCGGTAGTGACGAAAAGTGACGAGTGAGGAAAACAGAAAAAAAATTGTTCCCCCAAAAACCTGTAAGGAGGACGTTTCAGGCAATTTAAAGCTGATTGGTAGTGATTTCTTTGTGAATTTCTTTTTCCGTTTCGGTAGTGACGAAAAGTGACGAGTGATGAAAACAGAAAAAAAAATGTTCCCCCAAAAACCTGTTAGGAGGACGTTTCAGGCAATTTAAAGCTGATTGGTAGTGATTTTTTTGTGAATTTTTTTTTCCGTTTCGGCAGTGACGAAAAGTGACGAGTGACGAAAACAGAAAAAAAATTGTTCCCCCAAAAACCTGTTAGGAGCACGTATAAAGGCAATTTAAAGCTGATTGGTAGTGATTTTTTTGTGAATTTTTTTTTCCGTTTCGGTAGTGACGAAAAGTGACGAGTGACGAAAAAAAAAAAAAAAAATTCCCCCAAAAACCTGTAAGGAGGACGTTTCAGGCAATTTAAAGCTGATTGGTAGTGATTTATTTGTGAATTTTATTTTTCGTTTCGGCAGTGACGAAAAGTGACGAGTGACGAAAACAGAAAAAAAATTGTTCCCCCAAAAACCTGTTAGGAGCACGTTTCAGGCAATTTAAAGCTGATTGGTAGTGATTTTTTTGTGATTTTTTTTTTCCGTTTCGGTAGTGACGAAAAGTGACGAGTGACGAAAACAGAAAAAAAATTGTTCCCCCAAAAACCTGTAAGGAGGACGTTTCAGGCAATTTAAAGCTGATTGGTAGTGATTTTTTTGTGAATTTTTTTTTCCGTTTCGGCAGTGACGAAAAGTGACGAGTGACGAAAACAGAAAAAAAATTGTTCCCCCAAACACCTGTTAGGAGCACGTTTGCTCCTAGTGACGAAAAGTGACGAGTGACGAAAACAAAAACCTGTTAGGAGCACGTTTCAGGCAATTTAAAGCTGATTGGTAATGAAAAAAAAATTGTTCCCCCAAAAACCTGTTAGGAGCACGTTTCAGGCAATTTAAAGCTGATTGGTAGTGATTTTTTTGTGATTTTTTTTTTCCGTTTCGGTAGTGACGAAAAGTGACGAGTGACGAAAACAGAAAAAAAATTGTTCCCCCAAAAACCTGTAAGGAGGACGTTTCAGGCAATTTAAAGCTGATTGGTAGTGATTTTTTTGTGAATTTTTTTTTCCGTTTCGGCAGTGACGAAAAGTGACGAGTGACGAAAACAGAAAAAAAATTGTTCCCCCAAACACCTGTTAGGAGCACGTTTGCTCCTAGTGACGAAAAGTGACGAGTGACGAAAACAAAAACCTGTTAGGAGCACGTTTCAGGCAATTTAAAGCTGATTGGTAATGATTTTTTTGTGATTTTTTTTTCCGTTTCGGTAGTGACGAAAAGTGACAAGTGACGAAAACAGAAAAAAAAATGTTCCCCCAAAAACCTCTTAGGAGCACGTTTCAGGCAATTTAAAGCTGATTGGTAGTGATTTTTTTGTAATTTTTTTTTTCCGTTTCAGTAGTGACGCTACCGAAACGAAAAAAAAATTGTTCCCCCAAAAACCTGTTAGGAGCACGTTTCAGGCAATTTAAAGCTGATTGGTAGTGATTTTTTTGTGATTTTTTTCCCGTTTCGGTAGTGACGAAAAGTGACGAGTGAGGAAAATAGAAAAAAAATTGTTCCCCCAAAAACCTGTAAGGAGGACGTTTCAGGCAATTTAAAGCTGATTGGTAGTGATTTTTTTGTGATTTTTTTCTTCCGTTTCGGTAGTGACGAAAAGTGACGAGTGACGAATACAGAAAAAAAATTGTTCCCCCAAAAACCTGTTAGGAGCACGTTTCAGGCAATTTAAAGCTGATTGGTAGTGATTTTTTTGTGATTTTTTTTTTCCGTTTCGGTAGTGACGAAAAGTGACGAGTGAGGAAAACAGAAAAAAAATTGTTCCCCCAAAAACCTGTAAGGAGGACGTTTCAGGCAATTTAAAGCTGATTGGTAGTGATTTCTTTGTGAATTTTTTTTTCCGTTTCGGCAGTGACGAAAAGTGACGAGTGACGAAAACAGAAAAAAAATTGTTCCCCCAAAAACCTGTTAGGAGCACGTATAAAGGCAATTTAAAGCTGATTGGTAGTGATTTTTTTGTGAATTTTTTTTTCCGTTTCGGTAGTGACGAAAAGTGACGAGTGACGAAAACAGAAAAAAAAAAATTCCCCCAAAAACCTGTAAGGAGGACGTTTCAGGCAATTTAAAGCTGATTGGTAGTGATTTATTTGTGAATTTTATTTTTCGTTTCGGCAGTGACGAAAAGTGACGAGTGACGAAAACAGAAAAAAAATTGTTCCCCCAAAAACCTGTAAGGAGGACGTTTCAGGCAATTTAAAGCTGATTGGTAGTGATTTTTTTGTGAATTTTTTTTTCCGTTTCGGCAGTGACGAAAAGTGACGAGTGACGAAAACAGAAAAAAAATTGTTCCCCCAAAAACCTGTTAGGAGCACGTATAAAGGCAATTTAAAGCTGATTGGTAGTGATTTTTTTGTGAATTTTTTTTTCCGTTTCGGTAGTGACGAAAAGTGACGAGTGACGAAAACAGAAAAAAAAAAATTCCCCCAAAAACCTGTAAGGAGGACGTTTCAGGCAATTTAAAGCTGATTGGTAGTGATTTATTTGTGAATTTTATTTTTCGTTTCGGCAGTGACGAAAAGTGACGAGTGACGAAAACAGAAAAAAAATTGTTCCCCCAAAAACCTGTTAGGAGCACGTTTCAGGCAATTTAAAGCTGATTGGTAGTGATTTTTTTGTGATTTTTTTTTTCCGTTTCGGTAGTGACGAAAAGTGACGAGTGAGGAAAACAGAAAAAAAATTGTTCCCCCAAAAACCTGTAAGGAGGACGTTTCAGGCAATTTAAAGCTGATTGGTAGTGATTTTTTTGTGAATTTTTTTTTCCGTTTCGGCAGTGACGAAAAGTGACGAGTGACGAAAACAGAAAAAAAATTGTTCCCCCAAAAACCTGTTAGGAGCACGTATAAAGGCAATTTAAAGCTGATTGGTAGTGATTTTTTTGTGAATTTTTTTTTCCGTTTCGGTAGTGACGAAAAGTGACGAGTGACGAAAACAGAAAAAAAAAAATTCCCCCAAAAACCTGTTAGGAGCACGTTTCAGGCAATTTAAAGCTGATTGGTAATGATTTTTTTGTGATTTTTTTTTCCGTTTCGGTAGTGACGAAAAGTGACAAGTGACGAAAACAGAAAAAAAAATGTTCCCCCAAAAACCTCTTAGGAGCACGTTTCAGGCAATTTAAAGCTGATTGGTAGTGATTTTTTTGTAATTTTTTTTTTCCGTTTCAGTAGTGACGCTACCGAAACGAAAAAAAAATTGTTCCCCCAAAAACCTGTTAGGAGCACGTTTCAGGCAATTTAAAGCTGATTGGTAGTGATTTTTTTGTGATTTTTTTTCCGTTTCGGTAGTGACGAAAAGTGACGAGTGAGGAAAACAGAAAAAAAATTGTTCCCCCAAAAACCTGTAAGGAGGACGTTTCAGGCAATTTAAAGCTGATTGGTAGTGATTTTTTTGTGAATTTTTTTTTCCGTTTCGGTAGTGACGAAAAGTGACGAGTGACGAAAACAGAAAAAAAAAAATTCCCCCAAAAACCTGTAAGGAGGACGTTTCAGGCAATTTAAAGCTGATTGGTAGTGATTTATTTGTGAATTTTATTTTTCGTTTCGGCAGTGACGAAAAGTGACGAGTGACGAAAACAGAAAAAAAATTGTTCCCCCAAAAACCTGTAAGGAGGACGTTTCAGGCAATTTAAAGCTGATTGGTAGTGATTTTTTTGTGAATTTTTTTTTCCGTTTCGGCAGTGACGAAAAGTGACGAGTGACGAAAACAGAAAAAAAATTGTTCCCCCAAAAACCTGTTAGGAGCACGTATAAAGGCAATTTAAAGCTGATTGGTAGTGATTTTTTTGTGAATTTTTTTTTCCGTTTCGGTAGTGACGAAAAGTGACGAGTGACGAAAACAGAAAAAAAAAAATTCCCCCAAAAACCTGTAAGGAGGACGTTTCAGGCAATTTAAAGCTGATTGGTAGTGATTTTTTTGTGATTTTTTTCCCGTTTCGGTAGTGACGAAAAGTGACGAGTGAGGAAAATAGAAAAAAAATTGTTCCCCCAAAAACCTGTTAGGAGCACGTTTCAGGCAATTTAAAGCTGATTGGTAGTGATTTTTTTGTGATTTTTTTCCCGTTTCGGTAGTGACGAAAAGTGACGAGTGAGGAAAATAGAAAAAAAATTGTTCCCCCAAAAACCTGTAAGGAGGACGTTTCAGGCAATTTAAAGCTGATTGGTAGTGATTTTTTTGTGATTTTTTTCTTCCGTTTCGGTAGTGACGAAAAGTGACGAGTGACGAAAACAGAAAAAAAATTGTTCCCCCAAAAACCTGTTAGGAGCACGTTTCAGGCAATTTAAAGCTGATTGGTAGTGATTTTTTTGTGATTTTTTTTTTCCGTTTCGGTAGTGACGAAAAGTGACGAGTGAGGAAAACAGAAAAAAAATTGTTCCCCCAAAAACCTGTAAGGAGGACGTTTCAGGCAATTTAAAGCTGATTGGTAGTGATTTCTTTGTGAATTTCTTTTTCCGTTTCGGTAGTGACGAAAAGTGACGAGTGATGAAAACAGAAAAAAAAATGTTCCCCCAAAAACCTGTTAGGAGCACGTTTCAGGCAATTTAAAGCTGATTGGTAGTGATTTTTTTGTGATTTTTTTTTTCCGTTTCGGTAGTGACGAAAAGTGACGAGTGACGAAAACAGAAAAAAAATTGTTCCCCCAAAAACCTGTAAGGAGGACGTTTCAGGCAATTTAAAGCTGATTGGTAGTGATTTTTTTGTGAATTTTTTTTTCCGTTTCGGCAGTGACGAAAAGTGACGAGTGACGAAAACAGAAAAAAAATTGTTCCCCCAAAAACCTGTTAGGAGCACGTATAAAGGCAATTTAAAGCTGATTGGTAGTGATTTTTTTGTGAATTTTTTTTTCCGTTTCGGTAGTGACGAAAAGTGACGAGTGACGAAAACAGAAAAAAAAAAATTCCCCCAAAAACCTGTAAGGAGGACGTTTCAGGCAATTTAAAGCTGATTGGTAGTGATTTATTTGTGAATTTTATTTTTCGTTTCGGCAGTGACGAAAAGTGACGAGTGACGAAAACAGAAAAAAAATTGTTCCCCCAAAAACCTGTAAGGAGGACGTTTCAGGCAATTTAAAGCTGATTGGTAGTGATTTTTTTGTGAATTTTTTTTTCCGTTTCGGCAGTGACGAAAAGTGACGAGTGACGAAAACAGAAAAAAAATTGTTCCCCCAAAAACCTGTTAGGAGCACGTATAAAGGCAATTTAAAGCTGATTGGTAGTGATTTTTTTGTGAATTTTTTTTTCCGTTTCGGTAGTGACGAAAAGTGACGAGTGACGAAAACAGAAAAAAAAAAAATCCCCCAAAAACCTGTAAGGAGGACGTTTCAGGCAATTTAAAGCTGATTGGTAGTGATTTATTTGTGAATTTTATTTTTCGTTTCGGCAGTGACGAAAAGTGACGAGTGACGAAAACAGAAAAAAAATTGTTCCCCCAAAAACCTGTTAGGAGCACGTTTCAGGCAATTTAAAGCTGATTGGTAGTGATTTTTTTGTGATTTTTTTTTTCCGTTTCGGTAGTGACGAAAAGTGACGAGTGAGGAAAACAGAAAAAAAATTGTTCCCCCAAAAACCTGTAAGGAGGACGTTTCAGGCAATTTAAAGCTGATTGGTAGTGATTTTTTTGTGAATTTTTTTTTCCGTTTCGGCAGTGACGAAAAGTGACGAGTGACGAAAACAGAAAAAAAATTGTTCCCCCAAAAACCTGTTAGGAGCACGTATAAAGGCAATTTAAAGCTGATTGGTAGTGATTTTTTTGTGAATTTTTTTTTCCGTTTCGGTAGTGACGAAAAGTGACGAGTGACGAAAACAGAAAAAAAAAAATTCCCCCAAAAACCTGTTAGGAGCACGTTTCAGGCAATTTAAAGCTGATTGGTAATGATTTTTTTGTGATTTTTTTTTCCGTTTCGGTAGTGACGAAAAGTGACAAGTGACGAAAACAGAAAAAAAAATGTTCCCCCAAAAACCTCTTAGGAGCACGTTTCAGGCAATTTAAAGCTGATTGGTAGTGATTTTTTTGTAATTTTTTTTTTCCGTTTCAGTAGTGACGCTACCGAAACGAAAAAAAAATTGTTCCCCCAAAAACCTGTTAGGAGCACGTTTCAGGCAATTTAAAGCTGATTGGTAGTGATTTTTTTGTGATTTTTTTTCCGTTTCGGTAGTGACGAAAAGTGACGAGTGAGGAAAACAGAAAAAAAATTGTTCCCCCAAAAACCTGTAAGGAGGACGTTTCAGGCAATTTAAAGCTGATTGGTAGTGATTTTTTTGTGAATTTTTTTTTCCGTTTCGGTAGTGACGAAAAGTGACGAGTGACGAAAACAGAAAAAAAAAAATTCCCCCAAAAACCTGTAAGGAGGACGTTTCAGGCAATTTAAAGCTGATTGGTAGTGATTTATTTGTGAATTTTATTTTTCGTTTCGGCAGTGACGAAAAGTGACGAGTGACGAAAACAGAAAAAAAATTGTTCCCCCAAAAACCTGTAAGGAGGACGTTTCAGGCAATTTAAAGCTGATTGGTAGTGATTTTTTTGTGAATTTTTTTTTCCGTTTCGGCAGTGACGAAAAGTGACGAGTGACGAAAACAGAAAAAAAATTGTTCCCCCAAAAACCTGTTAGGAGCACGTATAAAGGCAATTTAAAGCTGATTGGTAGTGATTTTTTTGTGAATTTTTTTTTCCGTTTCGGTAGTGACGAAAAGTGACGAGTGACGAAAACAGAAAAAAAAAAATTCCCCCAAAAACCTGTAAGGAGGACGTTTCAGGCAATTTAAAGCTGATTGGTAGTGATTTATTTGTGAATTTTATTTTTCGTTTCGGCAGTGACGAAAAGTGACGAGTGACGAAAACAGAAAAAAAATTGTTCCCCCAAAAACCTGTTAGGAGCACGTTTCAGGCAATTTAAAGCTGATTGGTAGTGATTTTTTTGTGATTTTTTTTTTCCGTTTCGGTAGTGACGAAAAGTGACGAGTGAGGAAAACAGAAAAAAAATTGTTCCCCCAAAAACCTGTAAGGAGGACGTTTCAGGCAATTTAAAGCTGATTGGTAGTGATTTTTTTGTGAATTTTTTTTTCCGTTTCGGCAGTGACGAAAAGTGACGAGTGACGAAAACAGAAAAAAAATTGTTCCCCCAAAAACCTCTTAGGAGCACGTATAAAGGCAATTTAAAGCTGATTGGTAGTGATTTTTTTGTGAATTTTTTTTTCCGTTTCGGTAGTGACGAAAAGTGACGAGTGACGAAAACAGAAAAAAAAAAATTCCCCCAAAAACCTGTTAGGAGCACGTTTCAGGCAATTTAAAGCTGATTGGTAATGATTTTTTTGTGATTTTTTTTTCCGTTTCGGTAGTGACGAAAAGTGACAAGTGACGAAAACAGAAAAAAAAATGTTCCCCCAAAAACCTCTTAGGAGCACGTTTCAGGCAATTTAAAGCTGATTGGTAGTGATTTTTTTGTAATTTTTTTTTTCCGTTTCAGTAGTGACGCTACCGAAACGAAAAAAAAATTGTTCCCCCAAAAACCTGTTAGGAGCACGTTTCAGGCAATTTAAAGCTGATTGGTAGTGATTTTTTTGTGATTTTTTTTCCGTTTCGGTAGTGACGAAAAGTGACGAGTGAGGAAAACAGAAAAAAAATTGTTCCCCCAAAAACCTGTAAGGAGGACGTTTCAGGCAATTTAAAGCTGATTGGTAGTGATTTTTTTGTGAATTTTTTTTTCCGTTTCGGTAGTGACGAAAAGTGACGAGTGACGAAAACAGAAAAAGAATTGTTCCCCCAAAAACCTGTAAGGAGGACGTTTCAAGCAATTTAAAGCTGATTGGTAGTGATTTTTTAGTGAATTTTTTTTCCGTTTCGGTAGTGACGAAAAGTGACGAGTGACGAAAACAGAAAAAAAAATGTTCCCCCAAAAACCTGTTAGGAGCACGTTTCAGGCAATTTAAAGCTGATTGGTAGTGATTTTTTTGTGAATTTTTTTTCCCGTTTCGGTAGTGACGAAAAGTGACGAAAACAGAAAAAAAATTGTTCCCCCAAAAACCTGTTAGGAGCACGTTTCAGGCAATTTAAAGCTGATTGGTAGTGATTTTTTTGTGATTTTTTTTCCGTTTCGGTAGTGACGAAAAGTGACGAGTGAGGAAAACAGAAAAAAAATTGTTCCCCCAAAAACCTGTAAGGAGGACGTTTCAGGCAATTTAAAGCTGATTGGTAGTGATTTTTTTGTGAATTTCTTTTTCCGTTTCGGTAGTGACGAAAAGTGACGAGTGATGAAAACAGAAAAAAAATTGTTCCCCCAAAAACCTGTTAGGAGCACGTTTCAGGCAATTTAAAGCTGATTGGTAGTGATTTTTTTGTGATTTTTTTTTTCCGTTTCGGTAGTGACGAAAAGTGACGAGTGACGAAAACAGAAAAAAAATTGTTCCCCCAAAAACCTGTAAGGAGGACGTTTCAGGCAATTTAAAGCTGATTGGTAGTGATTTTTTTGTGAATTTTTTTTTCCGTTTCGGCAGTGACGAAAAGTGACGAGTGACGAAAACAGAAAAAAAATTGTTCCCCCAAAAACCTGTTAGGAGCACGTATAAAGGCAATTTAAAGCTGATTGGTAGTGATTTTTTTGTGAATTTTTTTTTCCGTTTCGGTAGTGACGAAAAGTGACGAGTGACGAAAACAGAAAAAAAAAAATTCCCCCAAAAACCTGTAAGGAGGACGTTTCAGGCAATTTAAAGCTGATTGGTAGTGATTTATTTGTACAGGTTTTTGGGGGAACAATTTCTTTTCTGTTTTCGTCACTCGTCACTTTTCGTCACTACCGAAACGGAAAAAAAAAATCACAAAAAAATCACTACCAATCAGCTTTAAATTGCCTTAAACGTGCTCCTAACAGGTTTTTGGGGGAACAAAACAGAACAGAAAAAAACAGAAAAAAACAGAAAAAAACAGAAAAAAAATTCAGAAATTCAGAAAAAAACAGAAAACCCCCAAAAACCTAACAGGTTTTTGGGGGAACAATTTTTTTTCTGTTTTTTCTGTTTTTTTCTGTTTTAATTTAAAGCTGATTGGTAGTGATTTTTTTGTGAATTTCTTTTTCCGTTTCGGTAGTGACGAAAAGTGACGAGTGATGAAAACAGAAAAAAAATTGTTCCCCCAAACACCTGTTAGGAGCACGTTTGCTCCTAGTGACGAAAAGTGACGAGTGACGAAAACAAAAACCTGTTAGGAGCACGTTTCAGGCAATTTAAAGCTGATTGGTAGTGATTTTTTTGTGAATTTTTTTTCCCGTTTCGGTAGTGACGAAAAGTGACGAAAACAGAAAAAAAATTGTTCCCCCAAAAACCTGTTAGGAGCACGTTTCAGGCAATTTAAAGCTGATTGGTAGTGATTTTTTTGTGATTTTTTTTTCCGTTTCGGTAGTGACGAAAAGTGACGAGTGAGGAAAACAGAAAAAAAATTGTTCCCCCAAAAACCTGTAAGGAGGACGTTTCAGGCAATTTAAAGCTGATTGGTAGTGATTTCTTTGTGAATTTCTTTTTCCGTTTCGGTAGTGACGAAAAGTGACGAGTGATGAAAACAGAAAAAAAAATGTTCCCCCAAAAACCTGTTAGGAGCACGTTTCAGGCAATTTAAAGCTGATTGGTAGTGATTTTTTTGTGATTTTTTTTTTCCGTTTCGGTAGTGACGAAAAGTGACGAGTGACGAAAACAGAAAAAAAATTGTTCCCCCAAAAACCTGTAAGGAGGACGTTTCAGGCAATTTAAAGCTGATTGGTAGTGATTTTTTTGTGAATTTTTTTTTCCGTTTCGGCAGTGACGAAAAGTGACGAGTGACGAAAACAGAAAAAAAATTGTTCCCCCAAAAACCTGTTAGGAGCACGTATAAAGGCAATTTAAAGCTGATTGGTAGTGATTTTTTTGTGAATTTTTTTTTCCGTTTCGGTAGTGACGAAAAGTGACGAGTGACGAAAACAGAAAAAAAAAAATTCCCCCAAAAACCTGTAAGGAGGACGTTTCAGGCAATTTAAAGCTGATTGGTAGTGATTTATTTGTGAATTTTATTTTTCGTTTCGGCAGTGACGAAAAGTGACGAGTGACGAAAACAGAAAAAAAATTGTTCCCCCAAAAACCTGTTAGAAGCACGTTTCAGGCAATTTAAAGCTGATTGGTAGTGATTTTTTTGTGATTTTTTTTTTCCGTTTCGGTAGTGACGAAAAGTGACGAGTGAGGAAAACAGAAAAAAAATTGTTCCCCCAAAAACCTGTAAGGAGGACGTTTCAGGCAATTTAAAGCTGATTGGTAGTGATTTCTTTGTGAGTTTCTTTTTCCGTTTCGGTAGTGACGAAAAGTGACGAGTGATGAAAACAGAAAAAAAAATGTTCCCCCAAAAACCTGTTAGGAGCACGTTTCAGGCAATTTAAAGCTGATTGGTAGTGATTTTTTGTGATTTTTTTTCCGTTTCGGTAGTGACGAAAAGTGACGAGTGAGGAAAACAGAAAAAAAATTGTTCCCCCAAAAACCTGTAAGGAGGACGTTTCAGGCAATTTAAAGCTGATTGGTAGTGATTTATTTGTACAGGTTTTTGGGGGAACAATTTCTTTTCTGTTTTCGTCACTCGTCACTTTTCGTCACTACCGAAACGGAAAAAAAAAATCACAAAAAAATCACTACCAATCAGCTTTAAATTGCCTTAAACGTGCTCCTAACAGGTTTTTGGGGGAACAAAACAGAACAGAAAAAAACAGAAAAAAACAGAAAAAAACAGAAAAAAAATTCAGAAATTCAGAAAAAAACAGAAAACCCCCAAAAACCTAACAGGTTTTTGGGGGAACAATTTTTTTTCTGTTTTTTCTGTTTTTTTCTGTTTTAATTTAAAGCTGATTGGTAGTGATTTTTTTGTGAATTTCTTTTTCCGTTTCGGTAGTGACGAAAAGTGACGAGTGATGAAAACAGAAAAAAAATTGTTCCCCCAAACACCTGTTAGGAGCACGTTTGCTCCTAGTGACGAAAAGTGACGAGTGACGAAAACAAAAACCTGTTAGGAGCACGTTTCAGGCAATTTAAAGCTGATTGGTAGTGATTTTTTTGTGAATTTTTTTTCCCGTTTCGGTAGTGACGAAAAGTGACGAAAACAGAAAAAAAATTGTTCCCCCAAAAACCTGTTAGGAGCACGTTTCAGGCAATTTAAAGCTGATTGGTAGTGATTTTTTTGTGATTTTTTTTTCCGTTTCGGTAGTGACGAAAAGTGACGAGTGAGGAAAACAGAAAAAAAATTGTTCCCCCAAAAACCTGTAAGGAGGACGTTTCAGGCAATTTAAAGCTGATTGGTAGTGATTTCTTTGTGAATTTCTTTTTCCGTTTCGGTAGTGACGAAAAGTGACGAGTGATGAAAACAGAAAAAAAAATGTTCCCCCAAAAACCTGTTAGGAGCACGTTTCAGGCAATTTAAAGCTGATTGGTAGTGATTTTTTTGTGATTTTTTTTTTCCGTTTAGGTAGTGACGAAAAGTGACGAGTGACGAAAACAGAAAAAAAATTGTTCCCCCAAAAACCTGTAAGGAGGACGTTTCAGGCAATTTAAAGCTGATTGGTAGTGATTTTTTTGTGAATTTTTTTTTCCGTTTCGGCAGTGACGAAAAGTGACGAGTGACGAAAACAGAAAAAAAATTGTTCCCCCAAAAACCTGTTAGGAGCACGTATAAAGGCAATTTAAAGCTGATTGGTAGTGATTTTTTTGTGAATTTTTTTTTCCGTTTCGGTAGTGACGAAAAGTGACGAGTGACGAAAACAGAAAAAAAAAATTCCCCCAAAAACCTGTAAGGAGGACGTTTCAGGCAATTTAAAGCTGATTGGTAGTGATTTATTTGTGAATTTTATTTTTCGTTTCGGCAGTGACGAAAAGTGACGAGTGACGAAAACAGAAAAAAAATTGTTCCCCCAAAAACCTGTTAGGAGCACGTTTCAGGCAATTTAAAGCTGATTGGTAGTGATTTTTTTGTGATTTTTTTTTTCCGTTTCGGTAGTGACGAAAAGTGACGAGTGAGGAAAACAGAAAAAAAATTGTTCCCCCAAAAACCTGTAAGGAGGACGTTTCAGGCAATTTAAAGCTGATTGGTAGTGATTTCTTTGTGAATTTCTTTTTCCGTTTCGGTAGTGACGAAAAGTGACGAGTGATGAAAACAGAAAAAAAAATGTTCCCCCAAAAACCTGTTAGGAGCACGTTTCAGGCAATTTAAAGCTGATTGGTAGTGATTTTTTTGTGATTTTTTTTTTCCGTTTCGGTAGTGACGAAAAGTGACGAGTGACGAAAACAGAAAAAAAAAAATTCCCCCAAAAACCTGTAAGGAGGACGTTTCAGGCAATTTAAAGCTGATTGGTAGTGATTTATTTGTGAATTTTATTTTTCGTTTCGGCAGTGACGAAAAGTGACGAGTGACGAAAACAGAAAAAAAATTGTTCCCCCAAAAACCTGTAAGGAGGACGTTTCAGGCAATTTAAAGCTGATTGGTAGTGATTTTTTTGTGAATTTTTTTTTCCGTTTCGGCAGTGACGAAAAGTGACGAGTGACGAAAACAGAAAAAAAATTGTTCCCCCAAAAACCTGTTAGGAGCACGTATAAAGGCAATTTAAAGCTGATTGGTAGTGATTTTTTTGTGAATTTTTTTTTCCGTTTCGGTAGTGACGAAAAGTGACGAGTGACGAAAACAGAAAAAAAAAATTTCCCCCAAAAACCTGTAAGGAGGACGTTTCAGGCAATTTAAAGCTGATTGGTAGTGATTTATTTGTGAATTTTATTTTTCGTTTCGGCAGTGACGAAAAGTGACGAGTGACGAAAACAGAAAAAAAATTGTTCCCCCAAAAACCTGTTAGGAGCACGTTTCAGGCAATTTAAAGCTGATTGGTAGTGATTTTTTTGTGATTTTTTTTTTCCGTTTCGGTAGTGACGAAAAGTGACGAGTGAGGAAAACAGAAAAAAAATTGTTCCCCCAAAAACCTGTAAGGAGGACGTTTCAGGCAATTTAAAGCTGATTGGTAGTGATTTCTTTGTGAATTTCTTTTTCCGTTTCGGTAGTGACGAAAAGTGACGAGTGATGAAAACAGAAAAAAAAATGTTCCCCCAAAAACCTGTTAGGAGGACGTTTCAGGCAATTTAAAGCTGATTGGTAGTGATTTTTTTGTGAATTTTTTTTTCCGTTTCGGCAGTGACGAAAAGTGACGAGTGACGAAAACAGAAAAAAAATTGTTCCCCCAAAAACCTGTTAGGAGCACGTATAAAGGCAATTTAAAGCTGATTGGTAGTGATTTTTTTGTGAATTTTTTTTTCCGTTTCGGTAGTGACGAAAAGTGACGAGTGACGAAAAAAAAAAAAAAAAATTCCCCCAAAAACCTGTAAGGAGGACGTTTCAGGCAATTTAAAGCTGATTGGTAGTGATTTATTTGTGAATTTTATTTTTCGTTTCGGCAGTGACGAAAAGTGACGAGTGACGAAAACAGAAAAAAAATTGTTCCCCCAAAAACCTGTTAGGAGCACGTTTCAGGCAATTTAAAGCTGATTGGTAGTGATTTTTTTGTGATTTTTTTTTTCCGTTTCGGTAGTGACGAAAAGTGACGAGTGACGAAAACAGAAAAAAAATTGTTCCCCCAAAAACCTGTAAGGAGGACGTTTCAGGCAATTTAAAGCTGATTGGTAGTGATTTTTTTGTGAATTTTTTTTTCCGTTTCGGCAGTGACGAAAAGTGACGAGTGACGAAAACAGAAAAAAAATTGTTCCCCCAAACACCTGTTAGGAGCACGTTTGCTCCTAGTGACGAAAAGTGACGAGTGACGAAAACAAAAACCTGTTAGGAGCACGTTTCAGGCAATTTAAAGCTGATTGGTAATGAAAAAAAAATTGTTCCCCCAAAAACCTGTTAGGAGCACGTTTCAGGCAATTTAAAGCTGATTGGTAGTGATTTTTTTGTGATTTTTTTTTTCCGTTTCGGTAGTGACGAAAAGTGACGAGTGACGAAAACAGAAAAAAAATTGTTCCCCCAAAAACCTGTAAGGAGGACGTTTCAGGCAATTTAAAGCTGATTGGTAGTGATTTTTTTGTGAATTTTTTTTTCCGTTTCGGCAGTGACGAAAAGTGACGAGTGACGAAAACAGAAAAAAAATTGTTCCCCCAAACACCTGTTAGGAGCACGTTTGCTCCTAGTGACGAAAAGTGACGAGTGACGAAAACAAAAACCTGTTAGGAGCACGTTTCAGGCAATTTAAAGCTGATTGGTAATGAAAAAAAAATTGTTCCCCCAAAAACCTGTTAGGAGCACGTTTCAGGCAATTTAAAGCTGATTGGTAGTGATTTTTTTGTGATTTTTTTTTTCCGTTTCGGTAGTGACGAAAAGTGACGAGTGACGAAAACAGAAAAAAAATTGTTCCCCCAAAAACCTGTAAGGAGGACGTTTCAGGCAATTTAAAGCTGATTGGTAGTGATTTTTTTGTGAATTTTTTTTTCCGTTTCGGCAGTGACGAAAAGTGACGAGTGACGAAAACAGAAAAAAAATTGTTCCCCCAAACACCTGTTAGGAGCACGTTTGCTCCTAGTGACGAAAAGTGACGAGTGACGAAAACAAAAACCTGTTAGGAGCACGTTTCAGGCAATTTAAAGCTGATTGGTAATGATTTTTTTGTGATTTTTTTTTCCGTTTCGGTAGTGACGAAAAGTGACAAGTGACGAAAACAGAAAAAAAAATGTTCCCCCAAAAACCTCTTAGGAGCACGTTTCAGGCAATTTAAAGCTGATTGGTAGTGATTTTTTTGTAATTTTTTTTTTCCGTTTCAGTAGTGACGCTACCGAAACGAAAAAAAAATTGTTCCCCCAAAAACCTGTTAGGAGCACGTTTCAGGCAATTTAAAGCTGATTGGTAGTGATTTTTTTGTGATTTTTTTTCCGTTTCGGTAGTGACGAAAAGTGACGAGTGAGGAAAACAGAAAAAAAATTGTTCCCCCAAAAACCTGTAAGGAGGACGTTTCAGGCAATTTAAAGCTGATTGGTAGTGATTTTTTTGTGATTTTTTTCTTCCGTTTCGGTAGTGACGAAAAGTGACGAGTGACGAAAACAGAAAAAAAATTGTTCCCCCAAAAACCTGTTAGGAGCACGTTTCAGGCAATTTAAAGCTGATTGGTAGTGATTTTTTTGTGAAATTTTTTTTCCGTTTCGGTAGTGACGAAAAGTGACGAGTGACGAAAACAGAAAAAGAATTGTTCCCCCAAAAACCTGTAAGGAGGACGTTTCAGGCAATTTAAAGCTGATTGGTAGTGATTTTTTAGTGAATTTTTTTTCCGTTTCGGTAGTGACGAAAAGTGACGAGTGACGAAAACAGAAAAAAAAATGTTCCCCCAAAAACCTGTTAGGAGCACGTTTCAGGCAATTTAAAGCTGATTGGTAGTGATTTTTTTGTGAATTTTTTTTCCCGTTTCGGTAGTGACGAAAAGTGACGAAAACAGAAAAAAAATTGTTCCCCCAAAAACCTGTTAGGAGCACGTTTCAGGCAATTTAAAGCTGATTGGTAGTGATTTTTTTGTGATTTTTTTTCCGTTTCGGTAGTGACGAAAAGTGACGAGTGAGGAAAACAGAAAAAAAATTGTTCCCCCAAAAACCTGTAAGGAGGACGTTTCAGGCAATTTAAAGCTGATTGGTAGTGATTTTTTTGTGAATTTCTTTTTCCGTTTCGGTAGTGACGAAAAGTGACGAGTGACGAAAACAGAAAAAAAATTGTTCCCCCAAAAACCTGTAAGGAGGACGTTTCAGGCAATTTAAAGCTGATTGGTAGTGATTTTTTTGTGAATTTTTTTTTCCGTTTCGGCAGTGACGAAAAGTGACGAGTGACGAAAACAGAAAAAAAATTGTTCCCCCAAAAACCTGTTAGGAGCACGTATAAAGGCAATTTAAAGCTGATTGGTAGTGATTTTTTTGTGAATTTTTTTTTCCGTTTCGGTAGTGACGAAAAGTGACGAGTGACGAAAACAGAAAAAAAAAAATTCCCCCAAAAACCTGTAAGGAGGACGTTTCAGGCAATTTAAAGCTGATTGGTAGTGATTTATTTGTGAATTTTATTTTTCGTTTCGGCAGTGACGAAAAGTGACGAGTGACGAAAACAGAAAAAAAATTGTTCCCCCAAAAACCTGTTAGGAGCACGTATAAAGGCAATTTAAAGCTGATTGGTAGTGATTTTTTTGTGAATTTTTTTTTCCGTTTCGGTAGTGACGAAAAGTGACGAGTGACGAAAACAGAAAAAAAAAAATTCCCCCAAAAACCTGTAAGGAGGACGTTTCAGGCAATTTAAAGCTGATTGGTAGTGATTTATTTGTGAATTTTATTTTTCGTTTCGGCAGTGACGAAAAGTGACGAGTGACGAAAACAGAAAAAAAATTGTTCCCCCAAAAACCTGTTAGGAGCACGTTTCAGGCAATTTAAAGCTGATTGGTAGTGATTTTTTTGTGATTTTTTTTTTCCGTTTCGGTAGTGACGAAAAGTGACGAGTGAGGAAAACAGAAAAAAAATTGTTCCCCCAAAAACCTGTAAGGAGGACGTTTCAGGCAATTTAAAGCTGATTGGTAGTGATTTCTTTGTGAATTTCTTTTTCCGTTTCGGTAGTGACGAAAAGTGACGAGTGATGAAAACAGAAAAAAAAATGTTCCCCCAAAAACCTGTTAGGAGCACGTTTCAGGCAATTTAAAGCTGATTGGTAGTGATTTTTTTGTGATTTTTTTTTTCCGTTTCGGTAGTGACGAAAAGTGACGAGTGACGAAAACAGAAAAAAAATTGTTCCCCCAAAAACCTGTAAGGAGGACGTTTCAGGCAATTTAAAGCTGATTGGTAGTGATTTTTTTGTGAATTTTTTTTTCCGTTTCGGCAGTGACGAAAAGTGACGAGTGACGAAAACAGAAAAAAAATTGTTCCCCCAAAAACCTGTTAGGAGCACGTATAAAGGCAATTTAAAGCTGATTGGTAGTGATTTTTTTGTGAATTTTTTTTTCCGTTTCGGTAGTGACGAAAAGTGACGAGTGACGAAAACAGAAAAAAAAAAATTCCCCCAAAAACCTGTAAGGAGGACGTTTCAGGCAATTTAAAGCTGATTGGTAGTGATTTATTTGTGAATTTTATTTTTCGTTTCGGCAGTGACGAAAAGTGACGAGTGACGAAAACAGAAAAAAAATTGTTCCCCCAAAAACCTGTTAGGAGCACGTTTCAGGCAATTTAAAGCTGATTGGTAGTGATTTTTTTGTGATTTTTTTTTTCCGTTTCGGTAGTGACGAAAAGTGACGAGTGACGAAAACAGAAAAAAAATTGTTCCCCCAAAAACCTGTAAGGAGGACGTTTCAGGCAATTTAAAGCTGATTGGTAGTGATTTCTTTGTGAATTTCTTTTTCCGTTTCGGCAGTGACGAAAAGTGACGAGTGACGAAAACAGAAAAAAAATTGTTCCCCCAAACACCTGTTAGGAGCACGTTTGCTCCTAGTGACGAAAAGTGACGAGTGACGAAAACAAAAACCTGTTAGGAGCACGTTTCAGGCAATTTAAAGCTGATTGGTAATGAAAAAAAAATTGTTCCCCCAAAAACCTGTTAGGAGCACGTTTCAGGCAATTTAAAGCTGATTGGTAGTGATTTTTTTGTGATTTTTTTTTTCCGTTTCGGTAGTGACGAAAAGTGACGAGTGACGAAAACAGAAAAAAAATTGTTCCCCCAAAAACCTGTAAGGAGGACGTTTCAGGCAATTTAAAGCTGATTGGTAGTGATTTTTTTGTGAATTTTTTTTTCCGTTTCGGCAGTGACGAAAAGTGACGAGTGACGAAAACAGAAAAAAAATTGTTCCCCCAAACACCTGTTAGGAGCACGTTTGCTCCTAGTGACGAAAAGTGACGAGTGACGAAAACAAAAACCTGTTAGGAGCACGTTTCAGGCAATTTAAAGCTGATTGGTAATGAAAAAAAAATTGTTCCCCCAAAAACCTGTTAGGAGCACGTTTCAGGCAATTTAAAGCTGATTGGTAGTGATTTTTTTGTGATTTTTTTTTTCCGTTTCGGTAGTGACGAAAAGTGACGAGTGACGAAAACAGAAAAAAAATTGTTCCCCCAAAAACCTGTAAGGAGGACGTTTCAGGCAATTTAAAGCTGATTGGTAGTGATTTTTTTGTGAATTTTTTTTTCCGTTTCGGCAGTGACGAAAAGTGACGAGTGACGAAAACAGAAAAAAAATTGTTCCCCCAAACACCTGTTAGGAGCACGTTTGCTCCTAGTGACGAAAAGTGACGAGTGACGAAAACAAAAACCTGTTAGGAGCACGTTTCAGGCAATTTAAAGCTGATTGGTAATGATTTTTTTGTGATTTTTTTTTCCGTTTCGGTAGTGACGAAAAGTGACAAGTGACGAAAACAGAAAAAAAAATGTTCCCCCAAAAACCTCTTAGGAGCACGTTTCAGGCAATTTAAAGCTGATTGGTAGTGATTTTTTTGTAATTTTTTTTTTCCGTTTCAGTAGTGACGCTACCGAAACGAAAAAAAAATTGTTCCCCCAAAAACCTGTTAGGAGCACGTTTCAGGCAATTTAAAGCTGATTGGTAGTGATTTTTTTGTGATTTTTTTTCCGTTTCGGTAGTGACGAAAAGTGACGAGTGAGGAAAACAGAAAAAAAATTGTTCCCCCAAAAACCTGTAAGGAGGACGTTTCAGGCAATTTAAAGCTGATTGGTAGTGATTTTTTTGTGATTTTTTTCTTCCGTTTCGGTAGTGACGAAAAGTGACGAGTGACGAAAACAGAAAAAAAATTGTTCCCCCAAAAACCTGTTAGGAGCACGTTTCAGGCAATTTAAAGCTGATTGGTAGTGATTTTTTTGTGAAATTTTTTTTCCGTTTCGGTAGTGACGAAAAGTGACGAGTGACGAAAACAGAAAAAGAATTGTTCCCCCAAAAACCTGTAAGGAGGACGTTTCAGGCAATTTAAAGCTGATTGGTAGTGATTTTTTAGTGAATTTTTTTTCCGTTTCGGTAGTGACGAAAAGTGACGAGTGACGAAAACAGAAAAAAAAATGTTCCCCCAAAAACCTGTTAGGAGCACGTTTCAGGCAATTTAAAGCTGATTGGTAGTGATTTTTTTGTGAATTTTTTTTCCCGTTTCGGTAGTGACGAAAAGTGACGAAAACAGAAAAAAAATTGTTCCCCCAAAAACCTGTTAGGAGCACGTTTCAGGCAATTTAAAGCTGATTGGTAGTGATTTTTTTGTGATTTTTTTTCCGTTTCGGTAGTGACGAAAAGTGACGAGTGAGGAAAACAGAAAAAAAATTGTTCCCCCAAAAACCTGTAAGGAGGACGTTTCAGGCAATTTAAAGCTGATTGGTAGTGATTTTTTTGTGAATTTCTTTTTCCGTTTCGGTAGTGACGAAAAGTGACGAGTGACGAAAACAGAAAAAAAATTGTTCCCCCAAAAACCTGTAAGGAGGACGTTTCAGGCAATTTAAAGCTGATTGGTAGTGATTTTTTTGTGAATTTTTTTTTCCGTTTCGGCAGTGACGAAAAGTGACGAGTGACGAAAACAGAAAAAAAATTGTTCCCCCAAAAACCTGTTAGGAGCACGTATAAAGGCAATTTAAAGCTGATTGGTAGTGATTTTTTTGTGAATTTTTTTTTCCGTTTCGGTAGTGACGAAAAGTGACGAGTGACGAAAACAGAAAAAAAAAAATTCCCCCAAAAACCTGTAAGGAGGACGTTTCAGGCAATTTAAAGCTGATTGGTAGTGATTTATTTGTGAATTTTATTTTTCGTTTCGGCAGTGACGAAAAGTGACGAGTGACGAAAACAGAAAAAAAATTGTTCCCCCAAAAACCTGTTAGGAGCACGTATAAAGGCAATTTAAAGCTGATTGGTAGTGATTTTTTTGTGAATTTTTTTTTCCGTTTCGGTAGTGACGAAAAGTGACGAGTGACGAAAACAGAAAAAAAAAAATTCCCCCAAAAACCTGTAAGGAGGACGTTTCAGGCAATTTAAAGCTGATTGGTAGTGATTTATTTGTGAATTTTATTTTTCGTTTCGGCAGTGACGAAAAGTGACGAGTGACGAAAACAGAAAAAAAATTGTTCCCCCAAAAACCTGTTAGGAGCACGTTTCAGGCAATTTAAAGCTGATTGGTAGTGATTTTTTTGTGATTTTTTTTTTCCGTTTCGGTAGTGACGAAAAGTGACGAGTGAGGAAAACAGAAAAAAAATTGTTCCCCCAAAAACCTGTAAGGAGGACGTTTCAGGCAATTTAAAGCTGATTGGTAGTGATTTCTTTGTGAATTTCTTTTTCCGTTTCGGTAGTGACGAAAAGTGACGAGTGATGAAAACAGAAAAAAAAATGTTCCCCCAAAAACCTGTTAGGAGCACGTTTCAGGCAATTTAAAGCTGATTGGTAGTGATTTTTTTGGGATTTTTTTTTTCCGTTTCGGTAGTGACGAAAAGTGACGAGTGACGAAAACAGAAAAAAAATTGTTCCCCCAAAAACCTGTAAGGAGGACGTTTCAGGCAATTTAAAGCTGATTGGTAGTGATTTTTTTGTGAATTTTTTTTTCCGTTTCGGCAGTGACGAAAAGTGACGAGTGACGAAAACAGAAAAAAAATTGTTCCCCCAAAAACCTGTTAGGAGCACGTATAAAGGCAATTTAAAGCTGATTGGTAGTGATTTTTTTGTGAATTTTTTTTTCCGTTTCGGTAGTGACGAAAAGTGACGAGTGACGAAAACAGAAAAAAAAAAATTCCCCCAAAAACCTGTAAGGAGGACGTTTCAGGCAATTTAAAGCTGATTGGTAGTGATTTATTTGTGAATTTTATTTTTCGTTTCGGCAGTGACGAAAAGTGACGAGTGACGAAAACAGAAAAAAAATTGTTCCCCCAAAAACCTGTTAGGAGCACGTTTCAGGCAATTTAAAGCTGATTGGTAGTGATTTTTTTGTGATTTTTTTTTTCCGTTTCGGTAGTGACGAAAAGTGACGAGTGACGAAAACAGAAAAAAAATTGTTCCCCCAAAAACCTGTAAGGAGGACGTTTCAGGCAATTTAAAGCTGATTGGTAGTGATTTTTTTGTGAATTTTTTTTTCCGTTTCGGCAGTGACGAAAAGTGACGAGTGACGAAAACAGAAAAAAAATTGTTCCCCCAAACACCTGTTAGGAGCACGTTTGCTCCTAGTGACGAAAAGTGACGAGTGACGAAAACAAAAACCTGTTAGGAGCACGTTTCAGGCAATTTAAAGCTGATTGGTAATGATTTTTTTGTGATTTTTTTTTCCGTTTCGGTAGTGACGAAAAGTGACAAGTGACGAAAACAGAAAAAAAAATGTTCCCCCAAAAACCTCTTAGGAGCACGTTTCAGGCAATTTAAAGCTGATTGGTAGTGATTTTTTTGTAATTTTTTTTTTCCGTTTCAGTAGTGACGCTACCGAAACGAAAAAAAAATTGTTCCCCCAAAAACCTGTTAGGAGCACGTTTCAGGCAATTTAAAGCTGAATGGTAGTGATTTTTTTGTGATTTTTTTTCCGTTTCGGTAGTGACGAAAAGTGACGAGTGAGGAAAACAGAAAAAAAAATGTTCCCCCAAAAACCTGTAAGGAGGACGTTTCAGGCAATTTAAAGCTGATTGGTAGTGATTTTTTTGTGATTTTTTTCTTCCGTTTCGGTAGTGACGAAAAGTGACGAGTGACGAAAACAGAAAAAAAATTGTTCCCCCAAAAACCTGTTAGGAGCACGTTTCAGGCAATTTAAAGCTGATTGGTAGTGATTTTTTTGTGATTTTTTTTTTCCGTTTCGGTAGTGACGAAAAGTGACGAGTGACGAAAACAGAAAAAGAATTGTTCCCCCAAAAACCTGTAAGGAGGACGTTTCAGGCAATTTAAAGCTGATTGGTAGTGATTTTTTAGTGAATTTTTTTTCCGTTTCGGTAGTGACGAAAAGTGACGAGTGACGAAAACAGAAAAAAAAATGTTCCCCCAAAAACCTGTTAGGAGCACGTTTCAGGCAATTTAAAGCTGATTGGTAGTGATTTTTTTGTGAATTTTTTTTCCCGTTTCGGTAGTGACGAAAAGTGACGAAAACAGAAAAAAAATTGTTCCCCCAAAAACCTGTTAGGAGCACGTTTCAGGCAATTTAAAGCTGATTGGTAGTGATTTTTTTGTGATTTTTTTTCCGTTTCGGTAGTGACGAAAAGTGACGAGTGAGGAAAACAGAAAAAAAATTGTTCCCCCAAAAACCTGTAAGGAGGACGTTTCAGGCAATTTAAAGCTGATTGGTAGTGATTTTTTTGTGAATTTCTTTTTCCGTTTCGGTAGTGACGAAAAGTGACGAGTGATGAAAACAGAAAAAAAATTGTTCCCCCAAAAACCTGTTAAGAACACGTTTCAGGCAATTTAAAGCTGATTGGTAGTGATTTTTTTGTGATTTTTTTTTTCCGTTTCGGTAGTGACGAAAAGTGACGAGTGACGAAAACAGAAAAAAAATTGTTCCCCCAAAAACCTGTAAGGAGGACGTTTCAGGCAATTTAAAGCTGATTGGTAGTGATTTTTTTGTGAATTTTTTTTTCCGTTTCGGCAGTGACGAAAAGTGACGAGTGACGAAAACAGAAAAAAAATTGTTCCCCCAAAAACCTGTTAGGAGCACGTATAAAGGCAATTTAAAGCTGATTGGTAGTGATTTTTTTGTGAATTTTTTTTTCCGTTTCGGTAGTGACGAAAAGTGACGAGTGACGAAAAAAGAAAAAAAAATTTTCCCCCAAAAACCTGTAAGGAGGACGTTTCAGGCAATTTAAAGCTGATTGGTAGTGATTTATTTGTACAGGTTTTTGGGGGAACAATTTTTTTTCTGTTTTCGTCACTCGTCACTTTTCGTCACTACCGAAACGGAAAAAAAAAATCACAAAAAAATCACTACCAATCAGCTTTAAATTGCCTGAAACGTGCTCCTAACAGGTTTTTGGGGGAACAAAACAGAACAGAAAAAAACAGAAAAAAACAGAAAAAAACAGAAAAAAACAGAAAAAAAATTCAGAAATTCAGGAAAAAACAGAAAACCCCCAAAAACCTAACAGGTTTTTGGGGGAACAATTTTTTTTCTGTTTTTTCTGTTTTTTTCTGTTTTAATTTAAAGCTGATTGGTAGTGATTTTTTTGTGAATTTCTTTTTCCGTTTCGGTAGTGACGAAAAGTGACGAGTGATGAAAACAGAAAAAAAATTGTTCCCCCAAACACCTGTTAGGAGCACGTTTGCTCCTAGTGACGAAAAGTGACGAGTGACGAAAACAAAAACCTGTTAGGAGCACGTTTCAGGCAATTTAAAGCTGATTGGTAATGATTTTTTTGTGATTTTTTTTTCCGTTTCGGTAGTGACGAAAAGTGACAAGTGACGAAAACAGAAAAAAAAATGTTCCCCCAAAAACCTCTTAGGAGCACGTTTCAGGCAATTTAAAGCTGATTGGTAGTGATTTTTTTGTATTTTTTTTTTTCCGTTTCAGTAGTGACGCTACCGAAACGAAAAAAAAATTGTTCCCCCAAAAACCTGTTAGGAGCACGTTTCAGGCAATTTAAAGCTGATTGGTAGTAACTTTTTTGTGATTTTTTTTTTCCGTTTCGGTAGTGACGCTACCGAAACGAAAAAAAAATTGTTCCCCCAAAAACCTGTTAGGAGCACGTTTCAGGCAATTTAAAGCTGATTGGTAGTGATTTTTTTGTGATTTTTTTTTCCCGTTTCGGTAGTGACGAAAAGTGACGAGTGACGAAAACAGAAAAAAAATTGTTCCCCCAAAAACCTGTAAGGAGGACGTTTCAGGCAATTTAAAGCTGATTGGTAGTGATTTTTTTGTGAATTTGTTTTTTCCGTTTCGGCAGTGACGAAAAGTGACGAGTGACGAAAACAGAAAAAAAATTGTTCCCCCAAACACCTGTTAGGAGCACGTTTGCTCCTAGTGACGAAAAGTGACGAGTGACGAAAACAAAAACCTGTTAGGAGCACGTTTCAGGCAATTTAAAGCTGATTGGTAATGATTTTTTTGTGATTTTTTTTTCCGTTTCGGTAGTGACGAAAAGTGACAAGTGACGAAAACAGAAAAAAAATTGTTCCCCCAAAAACCTCTTAGGAGCACGTTTCAGGCAATTTAAAGCTGATTGGTAGTGATTTTTTTGTGATTTTTTTTTTTTCCGTTTCAGTAGTGACGCTACCGAAACGAAAAAAAAATTGTTCCCCCAAAAACCTGTTAGGAGCACGTTTCAGGCAATTTAAAGCTGATTGGTAGTGATTTTTTTGTGAATTTTTTTTTCCGTTTCGGTAGTGACGAAAAGTGACGAGTGACGAAAACAGAAAAAAAAATGTTCCCCCAAAAACCTGTTAGGAGCACGTTTCAGGCAATTTAAAGCTGATTGGTAGTGATTTTTTTGTGATTTTTTTTTTTCGTTTCGGTAGTGACGAAAAGTGACGAGTGACGAAAACAGAAAAAAAATTGTTCCCCCAAAAACCTGTAAGGAGGACGTTTCAGGCAATTTAAAGCTGATTGGTAGTGATTTTTTTGTGAATTTGTTTTTTCCGTTTCGGCAGTGACGAAAAGTGACGAGTGACGAAAACAGAAAAAAAATTGTTCCCCCAAACACCTGTTAGGAGCACGTTTGCTCCTAGTGACGAAAAGTGACGAGTGACGAAAACAAAAACCTGTTAGGAGCACGTTTCAGGCAATTTAAAGCTGATTGGTAATGATTTTTTTGTGATTTTTTTTTCCGTTTCGGTAGTGACGAAAAGTGACAAGTGACGAAAACAGAAAAAAAATTGTTCCCCCAAAAACCTCTTAGGAGCACGTTTCAGGCAATTTAAAGCTGATTGGTAGTGATTTTTTTGTGATTTTTTTTTTTTTCCGTTTCAGTAGTGACGCTACCGAAACGAAAAAAAAATTGTTCCCCCAAAAACCTGTTAGGAGCACGTTTCAGGCAATTTAAAGCTGATTGGTAGTGACTTTTTTGTGGTTTTTTTTTCCCGTTTCGGTAGTGACGCTACCGAAACGAAAAAAAAATTGTTCCCCCAAAAACCTGTTAGGAGCACGTTTCAGGCAATTTAAAGCTGATTGGTAGTGATTTTTTTGTGAATTTTTTTTTCCGTTTCGGTAGTGACGAAAAGTGACGAGTGACGAAAACAGAAAAAAAATTGTTCCCCCAAAAACCTGTTAGGAGCACGTTTCAGGCAATTTAAAGCTGATTGGTAGTGATTTTTTTGTGATTTTTTTTTTCGTTTCGGTAGTGACGAAAAGTGACGAGTGACGAAAACAGAAAAAAATATGTTCCCCCAAAAACCTGTTAGGAGCACGTTTCAGGCAATTTAAAGCTGATTGGTAGTGATTTTTTTGTGAATTTGTTTTTTCCGTTTCGGCAGTGACGAAAAGTGACGAGTGACGAAAACAGAAAAAAAATTGTTCCCCCAAACACCTGTTAGGAGCACGTTTGCTCCTAGTGACGAAAAGTGACGAGTGACGAAAACATAAACCTGTTAGGAGCACGTTTCAGGCAATTTAAAGCTGATTGGTAATGATTTTTTTGTGATTTTTTTTTCCGTTTCGGTAGTGACGAAAAGTGACAAGTGACGAAAACAGAAAAAAAATTGTTCCCCCAAAAACCTCTTAGGAGCACGTTTCAGGCAATTTAAAGCTGATTGGTAGTGATTTTTTTGTGATTTTTTTTTTTTTCCGTTTCAGTAGTGACGCTACCGAAACGAAAAAAAAATTGTTCCCCCAAAAACCTGTTAGGAGCACGTTTCAGGCAATTTAAAGCTGATTGGTAGTGACTTTTTTGTGTTTTTTTTTCCCCGTTTCGGTAGTGACGCTACCGAAACGAAAAAAAAATTGTTCCCCCAAAAACCTGTTAGGAGCACGTTTCAGGCAATTTAAAGCTGATTGGTAGTGATTTTTTTGTGAATTTTTTTTTCCGTTTCGGTAGTGACGAAAAGTGACGAGTGACGAAAACAGAAAAAAAATTGTTCCCCCAAAAACCTGTTAGGAGCACGTTTCAGGCAATTTAAAGCTGATTGGTAGTGATTTTTTTGTGATTTTTTTTTTTCGTTTCGGTAGTGACGAAAAGTGACGAGTGACGAAAACAGAAAAAAATATGTTCCCCCAAAAACCTGTTAGGAGCACGTTTCAGGCAATTTAAAGCTGATTGGTAGTGATTTATTTGTGAATTTTATTTTTCGTTTCGGCAGTGACGAAAAGTGACGAGTGATGAAAACAGAAAAAAAATTCAGAAATTCAGGAAAAAACAGAAAACCCCCAAAAACCTAACAGGTTTTTGGGGGAACAATTTTTTTTCTGTTTTTTCTGTTTTTTTCTGTTTTAATTTAAAGCTGATTGGTAGTGATTTTTTTGTGAATTTCTTTTTCCGTTTCGGTAGTGACGAAAAGTGACGAGTGATGAAAACAGAAAAAAAATTGTTCCCCCAAACACCTGTTAGGAGCACGTTTGCTCCTAGTGACGAAAAGTGACGAGTGACGAAAACAAAAACCTGTTAGGAGCACGTTTCAGGCAATTTAAAGCTGATTGGTAATGATTTTTTTGTGATTTTTTTTTCCGTTTCGGTAGTGACGAAAAGTGACAAGTGACGAAAACAGAAAAAAAAATGTTCCCCCAAAAACCTCTTAGGAGCACGTTTCAGGCAATTTAAAGCTGATTGGTAGTGATTTTTTTGTATTTTTTTTTTTCCGTTTCAGTAGTGACGCTACCGAAACGAAAAAAAAATTGTTCCCCCAAAAACCTGTTAGGAGCACGTTTCAGGCAATTTAAAGCTGATTGGTAGTAACTTTTTTGTGATTTTTTTTTTCCGTTTCGGTAGTGACGCTACCGAAACGAAAAAAAAATTGTTCCCCCAAAAACCTGTTAGGAGCACGTTTCAGGCAATTTAAAGCTGATTGGTAGTGATTTTTTTGTGATTTTTTTTTCCCGTTTCGGTAGTGACGAAAAGTGACGAGTGACGAAAACAGAAAAAAAATTGTTCCCCCAAAAACCTGTAAGGAGGACGTTTCAGGCAATTTAAAGCTGATTGGTAGTGATTTTTTTGTGAATTTGTTTTTTCCGTTTCGGCAGTGACGAAAAGTGACGAGTGACGAAAACAGAAAAAAAATTGTTCCCCCAAACACCTGTTAGGAGCACGTTTGCTCCTAGTGACGAAAAGTGACGAGTGACGAAAACAAAAACCTGTTAGGAGCACGTTTCAGGCAATTTAAAGCTGATTGGTAATGATTTTTTTGTGATTTTTTTTTCCGTTTCGGTAGTGACGAAAAGTGACAAGTGACGAAAACAGAAAAAAAATTGTTCCCCCAAAAACCTCTTAGGAGCACGTTTCAGGCAATTTAAAGCTGATTGGTAGTGATTTTTTTGTGATTTTTTTTTTTTCCGTTTCAGTAGTGACGCTACCGAAACGAAAAAAAAATTGTTCCCCCAAAAACCTGTTAGGAGCACGTTTCAGGCAATTTAAAGCTGATTGGTAGTGATTTTTTTGTGAATTTTTTTTTCCGTTTCGGTAGTGACGAAAAGTGACGAGTGACGAAAACAGAAAAAAAAATGTTCCCCCAAAAACCTGTTAGGAGCACGTTTCAGGCAATTTAAAGCTGATTGGTAGTGATTTTTTTGTGATTTTTTTTTTTCGTTTCGGTAGTGACGAAAAGTGACGAGTGACGAAAACAGAAAAAAAATTGTTCCCCCAAAAACCTGTAAGGAGGACGTTTCAGGCAATTTAAAGCTGATTGGTAGTGATTTTTTTGTGAATTTGTTTTTTCCGTTTCGGCAGTGACGAAAAGTGACGAGTGACGAAAACAGAAAAAAAATTGTTCCCCCAAACACCTGTTAGGAGCACGTTTGCTCCTAGTGACGAAAAGTGACGAGTGACGAAAACAAAAACCTGTTAGGAGCACGTTTCAGGCAATTTAAAGCTGATTGGTAATGATTTTTTTGTGATTTTTTTTTCCGTTTCGGTAGTGACGAAAAGTGACAAGTGACGAAAACAGAAAAAAAATTGTTCCCCCAAAAACCTCTTAGGAGCACGTTTCAGGCAATTTAAAGCTGATTGGTAGTGATTTTTTTGTGATTTTTTTTTTTTTCCGTTTCAGTAGTGACGCTACCGAAACGAAAAAAAAATTGTTCCCCCAAAAACCTGTTAGGAGCACGTTTCAGGCAATTTAAAGCTGATTGGTAGTGACTTTTTTGTGTTTTTTTTTTCCCGTTTCGGTAGTGACGCTACCGAAACGAAAAAAAAATTGTTCCCCCAAAAACCTGTTAGGAGCACGTTTCAGGCAATTTAAAGCTGATTGGTAGTGATTTTTTTGTGAATTTTTTTTTCCGTTTCGGTAGTGACGAAAAGTGACGAGTGACGAAAACAGAAAAAAAATTGTTCCCCCAAAAACCTGTTAGGAGCACGTTTCAGGCAATTTAAAGCTGATTGGTAGTGATTTTTTTGTGATTTTTTTTTTTCGTTTCGGTAGTGACGAAAAGTGACGAGTGACGAAAACAGAAAAAAATATGTTCCCCCAAAAACCTGTTAGGAGCACGTTTCAGGCAATTTAAAGCTGATTGGTAGTGATTTTTTTGTGAATTTGTTTTTTCCGTTTCGGCAGTGACGAAAAGTGACGAGTGACGAAAACAGAAAAAAAATTGTTCCCCCAAACACCTGTTAGGAGCACGTTTGCTCCTAGTGACGAAAAGTGACGAGTGACGAAAACAAAAACCTGTTAGGAGCACGTTTCAGGCAATTTAAAGCTGATTGGTAATGATTTTTTTGTGATTTTTTTTTCCGTTTCGGTAGTGACGAAAAGTGACAAGTGACGAAAACAGAAAAAAAATTGTTCCCCCAAAAACCTCTTAGGAGCACGTTTCAGGCAATTTAAAGCTGATTGGTAGTGATTTTTTTGTGATTTTTTTTTTTTTCCGTTTCAGTAGTGACGCTACCGAAACGAAAAAAAAATTGTTCCCCCAAAAACCTGTTAGGAGCACGTTTCAGGCAATTTAAAGCTGATTGGTAGTGACTTTTTTGTGTTTTTTTTTCCCCGTTTCGGTAGTGACGCTACCGAAACGAAAAAAAAATTGTTCCCCCAAAAACCTGTTAGGAGCACGTTTCAGGCAATTTAAAGCTGATTGGTAGTGATTTTTTTGTGAATTTTTTTTTCCGTTTCGGTAGTGACGAAAAGTGACGAGTGACGAAAACAGAAAAAAAATTGTTCCCCCAAAAACCTGTTAGGAGCACGTTTCAGGCAATTTAAAGCTGATTGGTAGTGATTTTTTTGTGATTTTTTTTTTTCGTTTCGGTAGTGACGAAAAGTGACGAGTGACGAAAACAGAAAAAAATATGTTCCCCCAAAAACCTGTTAGGAGCACGTTTCAGGCAATTTAAAGCTGATTGGTAGTGATTTATTTGTGAATTTTATTTTTCGTTTCGGCAGTGACGAAAAGTGACGAGTGACGAAAACAGAAAAAAAATTGTTCCCCCAAAAACCTGTAAGGAGGACGTTTCAGGCAATTTAAAGCTGATTGGTAGTGATTTTTTTGTGAATTTTTTTTTCCGTTTCGGCAGTGACGAAAAGTGACGAGTGACGAAAACAGAAAAAAAATTGTTCACCCAAAAACCTGTTAGGAGCACGTATAAAGGCAATTTAAAGCTGATTGGTAGTGATTTTTTTGTGATTTTTTTTTTCCGTTTCGGTAGTGACGAAAAGTGACGAGTGAGGAAAACAGAAAAAAAATTGTTCCCCCAAAAACCTGTAAGGAGGACGTTTCAGGCAATTTAAAGCTGATTGGTAGTGATTTCTTTGTGAATTTCTTTTTCCGTTTCGGTAGTGACGAAAAGTGACGAGTGATGAAAACAGAAAAAAAAATGTTCCCCCAAAAACCTGTTAGGAGGACGTTTCAGGCAATTTAAAGCTGATTGGTAGTGATTTTTTTGTGAATTTTTTTTTCCGTTTCGGCAGTGACGAAAAGTGACGAGTGACGAAAACAGAAAAAAAATTGTTCCCCCAAAAACCTGTTAGGAGCACGTATAAAGGCAATTTAAAGCTGATTGGTAGTGATTTTTTTGTGAATTTTTTTTTCCGTTTCGGTAGTGACGAAAAGTGACGAGTGACGAAAACAGAAAAAAAAAAATTCCCCCAAAAACCTGTAAGGAGGACGTTTCAGGCAATTTAAAGCTGATTGGTAGTGATTTATTTGTGAATTTTATTTTTCGTTTCGGCAGTGACGAAAAGTGACGAGTGACGAAAACAGAAAAAAAATTGTTCCCCCAAAAACCTGTTAGGAGCACGTTTCAGGCAATTTAAAGCTGATTGGTAGTGATTTTTTTGTGATTTTTTTTTTCCGTTTCGGTAGTGACGAAAAGTGACGAGTGACGAAAACAGAAAAAAAATTGTTCCCCCAAAAACCTGTAAGGAGGACGTTTCAGGCAATTTAAAGCTGATTGGTAGTGATTTTTTTGTGAATTTTTTTTTCCGTTTCGGCAGTGACGAAAAGTGACGAGTGACGAAAACAGAAAAAAAATTGTTCCCCCAAACACCTGTTAGGAGCACGTTTGCTCCTAGTGACGAAAAGTGACGAGTGACGAAAACAAAAACCTGTTAGGAGCACGTTTCAGGCAATTTAAAGCTGATTGGTAATGAAAAAAAAATTGTTCCCCCAAAAACCTGTTAGGAGCACGTTTCAGGCAATTTAAAGCTGATTGGTAGTGATTTTTTTGTGATTTTTTTTTTCCGTTTCGGTAGTGACGAAAAGTGACGAGTGACGAAAACAGAAAAAAAATTGTTCCCCCAAAAACCTGTAAGGAGGACGTTTCAGGCAATTTAAAGCTGATTGGTAGTGATTTTTTTGTGAATTTTTTTTTCCGTTTCGGCAGTGACGAAAAGTGACGAGTGACGAAAACAGAAAAAAAATTGTTCCCCCAAACACCTGTTAGGAGCACGTTTGCTCCTAGTGACGAAAAGTGACGAGTGACGAAAACAAAAACCTGTTAGGAGGACGTTTCAGGCAATTTAAAGCTGATTGGTAGTGATTTTTTTGTGAATTTTTTTTTCCGTTTCGGCAGTGACGAAAAGTGACGAGTGACGAAAACAGAAAAAAAATTGTTCCCCCAAAAACCTGTTAGGAGCACGTATAAAGGCAATTTAAAGCTGATTGGTAGTGATTTTTTTGTGAATTTTTTTTTCCGTTTCGGTAGTGACGAAAAGTGACGAGTGACGAAAACAGAAAAAAAAAAATTCCCCCAAAAACCTGTAAGGAGGACGTTTCAGGCAATTTAAAGCTGATTGGTAGTGATTTATTTGTGAATTTTATTTTTCGTTTCGGCAGTGACGAAAAGTGACGAGTGACGAAAACAGAAAAAAAATTGTTCCCCCAAAAACCTGTTAGGAGCACGTTTCAGGCAATTTAAAGCTGATTGGTAGTGATTTTTTTGTGATTTTTTTTTTCCGTTTCGGTAGTGACGAAAAGTGACGAGTGACGAAAACAGAAAAAAAATTGTTCCCCCAAAAACCTGTAAGGAGGACGTTTCAGGCAATTTAAAGCTGATTGGTAGTGATTTTTTTGTGAATTTTTTTTTCCGTTTCGGCAGTGACGAAAAGTGACGAGTGACGAAAACAGAAAAAAAATTGTTCCCCCAAACACCTGTTAGGAGCACGTTTGCTCCTAGTGACGAAAAGTGACGAGTGACGAAAACAAAAACCTGTTAGGAGCACGTTTCAGGCAATTTAAAGCTGATTGGTAATGAAAAAAAAATTGTTCCCCCAAAAACCTGTTAGGAGCACGTTTCAGGCAATTTAAAGCTGATTGGTAGTGATTTTTTTGTGATTTTTTTTTTCCGTTTCGGTAGTGACGAAAAGTGACGAGTGACGAAAACAGAAAAAAAATTGTTCCCCCAAAAACCTGTAAGGAGGACGTTTCAGGCAATTTAAAGCTGATTGGTAGTGATTTTTTTGTGAATTTTTTTTTCCGTTTCGGCAGTGACGAAAAGTGACGAGTGACGAAAACAGAAAAAAAATTGTTCCCCCAAACACCTGTTAGGAGCACGTTTGCTCCTAGTGACGAAAAGTGACGAGTGACGAAAACAAAAACCTGTTAGGAGCACGTTTCAGGCAATTTAAAGCTGATTGGTAATGATTTTTTTGTGATTTTTTTTTCCGTTTCGGTAGTGACGAAAAGTGACAAGTGACGAAAACAGAAAAAAAAATGTTCCCCCAAAAACCTCTTAGGAGCACGTTTCAGGCAATTTAAAGCTGATTGGTAGTGATTTTTTTGTAATTTTTTTTTTCCGTTTCAGTAGTGACGCTACCGAAACGAAAAAAAAATTGTTCCCCCAAAAACCTGTTAGGAGCACGTTTCAGGCAATTTAAAGCTGATTGGTAGTGATTTTTTTGTGATTTTTTTTCCGTTTCGGTAGTGACGAAAAGTGACGAGTGAGGAAAACAGAAAAAAAATTGTTCCCCCAAAAACCTGTAAGGAGGACGTTTCAGGCAATTTAAAGCTGATTGGTAGTGATTTTTTTGTGATTTTTTTCTTCCGTTTCGGTAGTGACGAAAAGTGACGAGTGACGAAAACAGAAAAAAAATTGTTCCCCCAAAAACCTGTTAGGAGCACGTTTCAGGCAATTTAAAGCTGATTGGTAGTGATTTTTTTGTGAAATTTTTTTTCCGTTTCGGTAGTGACGAAAAGTGACGAGTGACGAAAACAGAAAAAGAATTGTTCCCCCAAAAACCTGTAAGGAGGACGTTTCAGGCAATTTAAAGCTGATTGGTAGTGATTTTTTAGTGAATTTTTTTTCCGTTTCGGTAGTGACGAAAAGTGACGAGTGACGAAAACAGAAAAAAAAATGTTCCCCCAAAAACCTGTTAGGAGCACGTTTCAGGCAATTTAAAGCTGATTGGTAGTGATTTTTTTGTGAATTTTTTTTCCCGTTTCGGTAGTGACGAAAAGTGACGAAAACAGAAAAAAAATTGTTCCCCCAAAAACCTGTTAGGAGCACGTTTCAGGCAATTTAAAGCTGATTGGTAGTGATTTTTTTGTGATTTTTTTTCCGTTTCGGTAGTGACGAAAAGTGACGAGTGAGGAAAACAGAAAAAAAATTGTTCCCCCAAAAACCTGTAAGGAGGACGTTTCAGGCAATTTAAAGCTGATTGGTAGTGATTTTTTTGTGAATTTCTTTTTCCGTTTCGGTAGTGACGAAAAGTGACGAGTGACGAAAACAGAAAAAAAATTGTTCCCCCAAAAACCTGTAAGGAGGACGTTTCAGGCAATTTAAAGCTGATTGGTAGTGATTTTTTTGTGAATTTTTTTTTCCGTTTCGGCAGTGACGAAAAGTGACGAGTGACGAAAACAGAAAAAAAATTGTTCCCCCAAAAACCTGTTAGGAGCACGTATAAAGGCAATTTAAAGCTGATTGGTAGTGATTTTTTTGTGAATTTTTTTTTCCGTTTCGGTAGTGACGAAAAGTGACGAGTGACGAAAACAGAAAAAAAAAAAATCCCCCAAAAACCTGTAAGGAGGACGTTTCAGGCAATTTAAAGCTGATTGGTAGTGATTTATTTGTGAATTTTATTTTTCGTTTCGGCAGTGACGAAAAGTGACGAGTGACGAAAACAGAAAAAAAATTGTTCCCCCAAAAACCTGTTAGGAGCACGTTTCAGGCAATTTAAAGCTGATTGGTAGTGATTTTTTTGTGATTTTTTTTTTCCGTTTCGGTAGTGACGAAAAGTGACGAGTGAGGAAAACAGAAAAAAAATTGTTCCCCCAAAAACCTGTAAGGAGGACGTTTCAGGCAATTTAAAGCTGATTGGTAGTGATTTCTTTGTGAATTTCTTTTTCCGTTTCGGTAGTGACGAAAAGTGACGAGTGATGAAAACAGAAAAAAAAATGTTCCCCCAAAAACCTGTTAGGAGCACGTTTCAGGCAATTTAAAGCTGATTGGTAGTGATTTTTTTGTGATTTTTTTTTTCCGTTTCGGTAGTGACGAAAAGTGACGAGTGACGAAAACAGAAAAAAAATTGTTCCCCCAAAAACCTGTAAGGAGGACGTTTCAGGCAATTTAAAGCTGATTGGTAGTGATTTTTTTGTGAATTTTTTTTTCCGTTTCGGCAGTGACGAAAAGTGACGAGTGACGAAAACAGAAAAAAAATTGTTCCCCCAAAAACCTGTTAGGAGCACGTATAAAGGCAATTTAAAGCTGATTGGTAGTGATTTTTTTGTGAATTTTTTTTTCCGTTTCGGTAGTGACGAAAAGTGACGAGTGACGAAAACAGAAAAAAAAAAATTCCCCCAAAAACCTGTAAGGAGGACGTTTCAGGCAATTTAAAGCTGATTGGTAGTGATTTATTTGTGAATTTTATTTTTCGTTTCGGCAGTGACGAAAAGTGACGAGTGACGAAAACAGAAAAAAAATTGTTCCCCCAAAAACCTGTTAGGAGCACGTTTCAGGCAATTTAAAGCTGATTGGTAGTGATTTTTTTGTATTTTTTTTTTTCCGTTTCAGTAGTGACGCTACCGAAACGAAAAAAAAATTGTTCCCCCAAAAACCTGTTAGGAGCACGTTTCAGGCAATTTAAAGCTGATTGGTAGTAACTTTTTTGTGATTTTTTTTTTCCGTTTCGGTAGTGACGCTACCGAAACGAAAAAAAAATTGTTCCCCCAAAAACCTGTTAGGAGCACGTTTCAGGCAATTTAAAGCTGATTGGTAGTGATTTTTTTGTGATTTTTTTTTCCCGTTTCGGTAGTGACGAAAAGTGACGAGTGACGAAAACAGAAAAAAAATTGTTCCCCCAAAAACCTGTAAGGAGGACGTTTCAGGCAATTTAAAGCTGATTGGTAGTGATTTTTTTGTGAATTTGTTTTTTCCGTTTCGGCAGTGACGAAAAGTGACGAGTGACGAAAACAGAAAAAAAATTGTTCCCCCAAACACCTGTTAGGAGCACGTTTGCTCCTAGTGACGAAAAGTGACGAGTGACGAAAACAAAAACCTGTTAGGAGCACGTTTCAGGCAATTTAAAGCTGATTGGTAATGATTTTTTTGTGATTTTTTTTTCCGTTTCGGTAGTGACGAAAAGTGACAAGTGACGAAAACAGAAAAAAAATTGTTCCCCCAAAAACCTCTTAGGAGCACGTTTCAGGCAATTCAAAGCTGATTGGTAGTGATTTTTTTGTGATTTTTTTTTTTTCCGTTTCAGTAGTGACGCTACCGAAACGAAAAAAAAATTGTTCCCCCAAAAACCTGTTAGGAGCACGTTTCAGGCAATTTAAAGCTGATTGGTAGTGATTTTTTTGTGAATTTTTTTTTCCGTTTCGGTAGTGACGAAAAGTGACGAGTGACGAAAACAGAAAAAAAAATGTTCCCCCAAAAACCTGTTAGGAGCACGTTTCAGGCAATTTAAAGCTGATTGGTAGTGATTTTTTTGTGATTTTTTTTTTTCGTTTCGGTAGTGACGAAAAGTGACGAGTGACGAAAACAGAAAAAAAATTGTTCCCCCAAAAACCTGTAAGGAGGACGTTTCAGGCAATTTAAAGCTGATTGGTAGTGATTTTTTTGTGAATTTGTTTTTTCCGTTTCGGCAGTGACGAAAAGTGACGAGTGACGAAAACAGAAAAAAAATTGTTCCCCCAAACACCTGTTAGGAGCACGTTTGCTCCTAGTGACGAAAAGTGACGAGTGACGAAAACAAAAACCTGTTAGGAGCACGTTTCAGGCAATTTAAAGCTGATTGGTAATGATTTTTTTGTGATTTTTTTTTCCGTTTCGGTAGTGACGAAAAGTGACAAGTGACGAAAACAGAAAAAAAATTGTTCCCCCAAAAACCTCTTAGGAGCACGTTTCAGGCAATTTAAAGCTGATTGGTAGTGATTTTTTTGTGATTTTTTTTTTTTTCCGTTTCAGTAGTGACGCTACCGAAACGAAAAAAAAATTGTTCCCCCAAAAACCTGTTAGGAGCACGTTTCAGGCAATTTAAAGCTGATTGGTAGTGACTTTTTTGTGTTTTTTTTTTCCCGTTTCGGTAGTGACGCTACCGAAACGAAAAAAAAATTGTTCCCCCAAAAACCTGTTAGGAGCACGTTTCAGGCAATTTAAAGCTGATTGGTAGTGATTTTTTTGTGAATTTTTTTTTCCGTTTCGGTAGTGACGAAAAGTGACGAGTGACGAAAACAGAAAAAAAATTGTTCCCCCAAAAACCTGTTAGGAGCACGTTTCAGGCAATTTAAAGCTGATTGGTAGTGATTTTTTTGTGATTTTTTTTTTTCGTTTCGGTAGTGACGAAAAGTGACGAGTGACGAAAACAGAAAAAAATATGTTCCCCCAAAAACCTGTTAGGAGCACGTTTCAGGCAATTTAAAGCTGATTGGTAGTGATTTTTTTGTGAATTTGTTTTTTCCGTTTCGGCAGTGACGAAAAGTGACGAGTGACGAAAACAGAAAAAAAATTGTTCCCCCAAACACCTGTTAGGAGCACGTTTGCTCCTAGTGACGAAAAGTGACGAGTGACGAAAACAAAAACCTGTTAGGAGCACGTTTCAGGCAATTTAAAGCTGATTGGTAATGATTTTTTTGTGATTTTTTTTTCCGTTTCGGTAGTGACGAAAAGTGACAAGTGACGAAAACAGAAAAAAAATTGTTCCCCCAAAAACCTCTTAGGAGCACGTTTCAGGCAATTTAAAGCTGATTGGTAGTGATTTTTTTGTGATTTTTTTTTTTTTTCCGTTTCAGTAGTGACGCTACCGAAACGAAAAAAAAATTGTTCCCCCAAAAACCTGTTAGGAGCACGTTTCAGGCAATTTAAAGCTGATTGGTAGTGACTTTTTTGTGTTTTTTTTTCCCCGTTTCGGTAGTGACGCTACCGAAACGAAAAAAAAATTGTTCCCCCAAAAACCTGTTAGGAGCACGTTTCAGGCAATTTAAAGCTGATTGGTAGTGATTTTTTTGTGAATTTTTTTTTCCGTTTCGGTAGTGACGAAAAGTGACGAGTGACGAAAACAGAAAAAAAATTGTTCCCCCAAAAACCTGTTAGGAGCACGTTTCAGGCAATTTAAAGCTGATTGGTAGTGATTTTTTTGTGATTTTTTTTTTTCGTTTCGGTAGTGACGAAAAGTGACGAGTGACGAAAACAGAAAAAAATATGTTCCCCCAAAAACCTGTTAGGAGCACGTTTCAGGCAATTTAAAGCTGATTGGTAGTGATTTATTTGTGAATTTTATTTTTCGTTTCGGCAGTGACGAAAAGTGACGAGTGACGAAAACAGAAAAAAAATTGTTCCCCCAAAAACCTGTAAGGAGGACGTTTCAGGCAATTTAAAGCTGATTGGTAGTGATTTTTTTGTGAATTTTTTTTTCCGTTTCGGCAGTGACGAAAAGTGACGAGTGACGAAAACAGAAAAAAAATTGTTCACCCAAAAACCTGTTAGGAGCACGTATAAAGGCAATTTAAAGCTGATTGGTAGTGATTTTTTTGTGATTTTTTTTTTCCGTTTCGGTAGTGACGAAAAGTGACGAGTGACGAAAACAGAAAAAAAAAATTCCCCCAAAAACCTGTAAGGAGGACGTTTCAGGCAATTTAAAGCTGATTGGTAGTGATTTATTTGTGAATTTTATTTTTCGTTTCGGCAGTGACGAAAAGTGACGAGTGACGAAAACAGAAAAAAAATTGTTCCCCCAAAAACCTGTTAGGAGCACGTTTCAGGCAATTTAAAGCTGATTGGTAGTGATTTTTTTGTGATTTTTTTTTTCCGTTTCGGTAGTGACGAAAAGTGACGAGTGAGGAAAACAGAAAAAAAATTGTTCCCCCAAAAACCTGTAAGGAGGACGTTTCAGGCAATTTAAAGCTGATTGGTAGTGATTTCTTTGTGAATTTCTTTTTCCGTTTCGGTAGTGACGAAAAGTGACGAGTGATGAAAACAGAAAAAAAAATGTTCCCCCAAAAACCTGTTAGGAGGACGTTTCAGGTAATTTAAAGCTGATTGGTAGTGATTTTTTTGTGAATTTTTTTTTCCGTTTCGGCAGTGACGAAAAGTGACGAGTGACGAAAACAGAAAAAAAATTGTTCCCCCAAAAACCTGTTAGGAGCACGTATAAAGGCAATTTAAAGCTGATTGGTAGTGATTTTTTTGTGAATTTTTTTTTCCGTTTCGGTAGTGACGAAAAGTGACGAGTGACGAAAACAGAAAAAAAAAAATTCCCCCAAAAACCTGTAAGGAGGACGTTTCAGGCAATTTAAAGCTGATTGGTAGTGATTTATTTGTGAATTTTATTTTTCGTTTCGGCAGTGACGAAAAGTGACGAGTGACGAAAACAGAAAAAAAATTGTTCCCCCAAAAACCTGTTAGGAGCACGTTTCAGGCAATTTAAAGCTGATTGGTAGTGATTTTTTTGTGATTTTTTTTTTCCGTTTCGGTAGTGACGAAAAGTGACGAGTGACGAAAACAGAAAAAAAATTGTTCCCCCAAAAACCTGTAAGGAGGACGTTTCAGGCAATTTAAAGCTGATTGGTAGTGATTTTTTTGTGAATTTTTTTTTCCGTTTCGGCAGTGACGAAAAGTGACGAGTGACGAAAACAGAAAAAAAATTGTTCCCCCAAACACCTGTTAGGAGCACGTTTGCTCCTAGTGACGAAAAGTGACGAGTGACGAAAACAAAAACCTGTTAGGAGCACGTTTCAGGCAATTTAAAGCTGATTGGTAATGAAAAAAAAAATGTTCCCCCAAAAACCTGTTAGGAGCACGTTTCAGGCAATTTAAAGCTGATTGGTAGTGATTTTTTTGTGATTTTTTTTTTCCGTTTCGGTAGTGACGAAAAGTGACGAGTGACGAAAACAGAAAAAAAATTGTTCCCCCAAAAACCTGTAAGGAGGACGTTTCAGGCAATTTAAAGCTGATTGGTAGTGATTTTTTTGTGAATTTTTTTTTCCGTTTCGGCAGTGACGAAAAGTGACGAGTGACGAAAACAGAAAAAAAATTGTTCCCCCAAACACCTGTTAGGAGCACGTTTGCTCCTAGTGACGAAAAGTGACGAGTGACGAAAACAAAAACCTGTTAGGAGCACGTTTCAGGCAATTTAAAGCTGATTGGTAATGATTTTTTTGTGATTTTTTTTTCCGTTTCGGTAGTGACGAAAAGTGACAAGTGACGAAAACAGAAAAAAAAATGTTCCCCCAAAAACCTCTTAGGAGCACGTTTCAGGCAATTTAAAGCTGATTGGTAGTGATTTTTTTGTAATTTTTTTTTTCCGTTTCAGTAGTGACGCTACCGAAACGAAAAAAAAATTGTTCCCCCAAAAACCTGTTAGGAGCACGTTTCAGGCAATTTAAAGCTGATTGGTAGTGATTTTTTTGTGATTTTTTTTCCGTTTCGGTAGTGACGAAAAGTGACGAGTGAGGAAAACAGAAAAAAAATTGTTCCCCCAAAAACCTGTAAGGAGGACGTTTCAGGCAATTTAAAGCTGATTGGTAGTGATTTTTTTGTGATTTTTTTCTTCCGTTTCGGTAGTGACGAAAAGTGACGAGTGACGAAAACAGAAAAAAAATTGTTCCCCCAAAAACCTGTTAGGAGCACGTTTCAGGCAATTTAAAGCTGATTGGTAGTGATTTTTTTGTGAAATTTTTTTTCCGTTTCGGTAGTGACGAAAAGTGACGAGTGACGAAAACAGAAAAAGAATTGTTCCCCCAAAAACCTGTAAGGAGGACGTTTCAGGCAATTTAAAGCTGATTGGTAGTGATTTTTTAGTGAATTTTTTTTCCGTTTCGGTAGTGACGAAAAGTGACGAGTGACGAAAACAGAAAAAAAAATGTTCCCCCAAAAACCTGTTAGGAGCACGTTTCAGGCAATTTAAAGCTGATTGGTAGTGATTTTTTTGTGAATTTTTTTTCCCGTTTCGGTAGTGACGAAAAGTGACGAAAACAGAAAAAAAATTGTTCCCCCAAAAACCTGTTAGGAGCACGTTTCAGGCAATTTAAAGCTGATTGGTAGTGATTTTTTTGTGATTTTTTTTCCGTTTCGGTAGTGACGAAAAGTGACGAGTGAGGAAAACAGAAAAAAAATTGTTCCCCCAAAAACCTGTAAGGAGGACGTTTCAGGCAATTTAAAGCTGATTGGTAGTGATTTTTTTGTGAATTTCTTTTTCCGTTTCGGTAGTGACGAAAAGTGACGAGTGACGAAAACAGAAAAAAAATTGTTCCCCCAAAAACCTGTAAGGAGGACGTTTCAGGCAATTTAAAGCTGATTGGTAGTGATTTTTTTGTGAATTTTTTTTTCCGTTTCGGCAGTGACGAAAAGTGACGAGTGACGAAAACAGAAAAAAAATTGTTCCCCCAAAAACCTGTTAGGAGCACGTATAAAGGCAATTTAAAGCTGATTGGTAGTGATTTTTTTGTGAATTTTTTTTTCCGTTTCGGTAGTGACGAAAAGTGACGAGTGACGAAAACAGAAAAAAAAAAAATCCCCCAAAAACCTGTAAGGAGGACGTTTCAGGCAATTTAAAGCTGATTGGTAGTGATTTATTTGTGAATTTTATTTTTCGTTTCGGCAGTGACGAAAAGTGACGAGTGACGAAAACAGAAAAAAAATTGTTCCCCCAAAAACCTGTTAGGAGCACGTTTCAGGCAATTTAAAGCTGATTGGTAGTGATTTTTTTGTGATTTTTTTTTTCCGTTTCGGTAGTGACGAAAAGTGACGAGTGAGGAAAACAGAAAAAAAATTGTTCCCCCAAAAACCTGTAAGGAGGACGTTTCAGGCAATTTAAAGCTGATTGGTAGTGATTTCTTTGTGAATTTCTTTTTCCGTTTCGGTAGTGACGAAAAGTGACGAGTGATGAAAACAGAAAAAAAAATGTTCCCCCAAAAACCTGTTAGGAGCACGTTTCAGGCAATTTAAAGCTGATTGGTAGTGATTTTTTTGTGATTTTTTTTTTCCGTTTCGGTAGTGACGAAAAGTGACGAGTGACGAAAACAGAAAAAAAATTGTTCCCCCAAAAACCTGTAAGGAGGACGTTTCAGGCAATTTAAAGCTGATTGGTAGTGATTTTTTTGTGAATTTTTTTTTCCGTTTCGGTAGTGACGAAAAGTGACGAGTGACGAAAACAGAAAAAAAAAAATTCCCCCAAAAACCTGTAAGGAGGACGTTTCAGGCAATTTAAAGCTGATTGGTAGTGATTTATTTGTGAATTTTATTTTTCGTTTCGGCAGTGACGAAAAGTGACGAGTGACGAAAACAGAAAAAAAATTGTTCCCCCAAAAACCTGTTAGGAGCACGTTTCAGGCAATTTAAAGCTGATTGGTAGTGATTTTTTTGTGATTTTTTTTTTCCGTTTCGGTAGTGACGAAAAGTGACGAGTGACGAAAACAGAAAAAAAATTGTTCCCCCAAAAACCTGTAAGGAGGACGTTTCAGGCAATTTAAAGCTGATTGGTAGTGATTTTTTTGTGAATTTTTTTTTCCGTTTCGGCAGTGACGAAAAGTGACGAGTGACGAAAACAGAAAAAAAATTGTTCCCCCAAAAACCTGTTAGGAGCACGTATAAAGGCAATTTAAAGCTGATTGGTAGTGATTTTTTTGTGAATTTTTTTTTCCGTTTCGGTAGTGACGAAAAGTGACGAGTGACGAAAACAGAAAAAAAAAAATTCCCCCAAAAACCTGTAAGGAGGACGTTTCAGGCAATTTAAAGCTGATTGGTAGTGATTTATTTGTGAATTTTATTTTTCGTTTCGGCAGTGACGAAAAGTGACGAGTGACGAAAACAGAAAAAAAATTGTTCCCCCAAAAACCTGTTAGGAGCACGTTTCAGGCAATTTAAAGCTGATTGGTAGTGATTTTTTTGTGATTTTTTTTTTCCGTTTCGGTAGTGACGAAAAGTGACGAGTGACGAAAACAGAAAAAAAATTGTTCCCCCAAAAACCTGTAAGGAGGACGTTTCAGGCAATTTAAAGCTGATTGGTAGTGATTTTTTTGTGAATTTTTTTTTCCGTTTCGGCAGTGACGAAAAGTGACGAGTGACGAAAACAGAAAAAAAATTGTTCCCCCAAACACCTGTTAGGAGCACGTTTGCTCCTAGTGACGAAAAGTGACGAGTGACGAAAACAAAAACCTGTTAGGAGCACGTTTCAGGCAATTTAAAGCTGATTGGTAATGATTTTTTTGTGATTTTTTTTTCCGTTTCGGTAGTGACGAAAAGTGACAAGTGACGAAAACAGAAAAAAAAATGTTCCCCCAAAAACCTCTTAGGAGCACGTTTCAGGCAATTTAAAGCTGATTGGTAGTGATTTTTTTGTAATTTTTTTTTTCCGTTTCAGTAGTGACGCTACCGAAACGAAAAAAAAATTGTTCCCCCAAAAACCTGTTAGGAGCACGTTTCAGGCAATTTAAAGCTGAATGGTAGTGATTTTTTTGTGATTTTTTTTCCGTTTCGGTAGTGACGAAAAGTGACGAGTGAGGAAAACAGAAAAAAAATTGTTCCCCCAAAAACCTGTAAGGAGGACGTTTCAGGCAATTTAAAGCTGATTGGTAGTGATTTTTTTGTGATTTTTTTCTTCCGTTTCGGTAGTGACGAAAAGTGACGAGTGACGAAAACAGAAAAAAAATTGTTCCCCCAAAAACCTGTTAGGAGCACGTTTCAGGCAATTTAAAGCTGATTGGTAGTGATTTTTTTGTGATTTTTTTTTTCCGTTTCGGTAGTGACGAAAAGTGACGAGTGACGAAAACAGAAAAAGAATTGTTCCCCCAAAAACCTGTAAGGAGGACGTTTCAGGCAATTTAAAGCTGATTGGTAGTGATTTTTTAGTGATTTTTTTTTCCGTTTCGGTAGTGACGAAAAGTGACGAGTGACGAAAACAGAAAAAAAAATGTTCCCCCAAAAACCTGTTAGGAGCACGTTTCAGGCAATTTAAAGCTGATTGGTAGTGATTTTTTTGTGATTTTTTTTTTCCGTTTCGGTAGTGACGAAAAGTGACGAGTGACGAAAACAGAAAAAAAATTGTTCCCCCAAAAACCTGTAAGGAGGACGTTTCAGGCAATTTAAAGCTGATTGGTAGTGATTTTTTTGTGAATTTTTTTTTCCGTTTCGGCAGTGACGAAAAGTGACGAGTGACGAAAACAGAAAAAAAATTGTTCCCCCAAAAACCTGTTAGGAGCACGTATAAAGGCAATTTAAAGCTGATTGGTAGTGATTTTTTTGTGAATTTTTTTTTCCGTTTCGGTAGTGACGAAAAGTGACGAGTGACGAAAACAGAAAAAAAAAAATTCCCCCAAAAACCTGTAAGGAGGACGTTTCAGGCAATTTAAAGCTGATTGGTAGTGATTTATTTGTGAATTTTATTTTTCGTTTCGGCAGTGACGAAAAGTGACGAGTGACGAAAACAGAAAAAAAATTGTTCCCCCAAAAACCTGTTAGGAGCACGTTTCAGGCAATTTAAAGCTGATTGGTAGTGATTTTTTTGTGATTTTTTTTTTCCGTTTCGGTAGTGACGAAAAGTGACGAGTGACGAAAACAGAAAAAAAATTGTTCCCCCAAAAACCTGTAAGGAGGACGTTTCAGGCAATTTAAAGCTGATTGGTAGTGATTTTTTTGTGAATTTTTTTTTCCGTTTCGGCAGTGACGAAAAGTGACGAGTGACGAAAACAGAAAAAAAATTGTTCCCCCAAACACCTGTTAGGAGCACGTTTGCTCCTAGTGACGAAAAGTGACGAGTGACGAAAACAAAAACCTGTTAGGAGCACGTTTCAGGCAATTTAAAGCTGATTGGTAATGAAAAAAAAAATGTTCCCCCAAAAACCTGTTAGGAGCACGTTTCAGGCAATTTAAAGCTGATTGGTAGTGATTTTTTTGTGATTTTTTTTTTCCGTTTCGGTAGTGACGAAAAGTGACGAGTGACGAAAACAGAAAAAAAATTGTTCCCCCAAAAACCTGTAAGGAGGACGTTTCAGGCAATTTAAAGCTGATTGGTAGTGATTTTTTTGTGAATTTTTTTTTCCGTTTCGGCAGTGACGAAAAGTGACGAGTGACGAAAACAGAAAAAAAATTGTTCCCCCAAACACCTGTTAGGAGCACGTTTGCTCCTAGTGACGAAAAGTGACGAGTGACGAAAACAAAAACCTGTTAGGAGCACGTTTCAGGCAATTTAAAGCTGATTGGTAATGATTTTTTTGTGATTTTTTTTTCCGTTTCGGTAGTGACGAAAAGTGACAAGTGACGAAAACAGAAAAAAAAATGTTCCCCCAAAAACCTCTTAGGAGCACGTTTCAGGCAATTTAAAGCTGATTGGTAGTGATTTTTTTGTAATTTTTTTTTTCCGTTTCAGTAGTGACGCTACCGAAACGAAAAAAAAATTGTTCCCCCAAAAACCTGTTAGGAGCACGTTTCAGGCAATTTAAAGCTGATTGGTAGTGATTTTTTTGTGATTTTTTTTCCGTTTCGGTAGTGACGAAAAGTGACGAGTGAGGAAAACAGAAAAAAAATTGTTCCCCCAAAAACCTGTAAGGAGGACGTTTCAGGCAATTTAAAGCTGATTGGTAGTGATTTTTTTGTGATTTTTTTCTTCCGTTTCGGTAGTGACGAAAAGTGACGAGTGACGAAAACAGAAAAAAAATTGTTCCCCCAAAAACCTGTTAGGAGCACGTTTCAGGCAATTTAAAGCTGATTGGTAGTGATTTTTTTGTGAAATTTTTTTTCCGTTTCGGTAGTGACGAAAAGTGACGAGTGACGAAAACAGAAAAAGAATTGTTCCCCCAAAAACCTGTAAGGAGGACGTTTCAGGCAATTTAAAGCTGATTGGTAGTGATTTTTTAGTGAATTTTTTTTCCGTTTCGGTAGTGACGAAAAGTGACGAGTGACGAAAACAGAAAAAAAAATGTTCCCCCAAAAACCTGTTAGGAGCACGTTTCAGGCAATTTAAAGCTGATTGGTAGTGATTTTTTTGTGAATTTTTTTTCCCGTTTCGGTAGTGACGAAAAGTGACGAAAACAGAAAAAAAATTGTTCCCCCAAAAACCTGTTAGGAGCACGTTTCAGGCAATTTAAAGCTGATTGGTAGTGATTTTTTTGTGATTTTTTTTCCGTTTCGGTAGTGACGAAAAGTGACGAGTGAGGAAAACAGAAAAAAAATTGTTCCCCCAAAAACCTGTAAGGAGGACGTTTCAGGCAATTTAAAGCTGATTGGTAGTGATTTTTTTGTGAATTTCTTTTTCCGTTTCGGTAGTGACGAAAAGTGACGAGTGACGAAAACAGAAAAAAAATTGTTCCCCCAAAAACCTGTAAGGAGGACGTTTCAGGCAATTTAAAGCTGATTGGTAGTGATTTTTTTGTGAATTTTTTTTTCCGTTTCGGCAGTGACGAAAAGTGACGAGTGACGAAAACAGAAAAAAAATTGTTCCCCCAAAAACCTGTTAGGAGCACGTATAAAGGCAATTTAAAGCTGATTGGTAGTGATTTTTTTGTGAATTTTTTTTTCCGTTTCGGTAGTGACGAAAAGTGACGAGTGACGAAAACAGAAAAAAAAAAAATCCCCCAAAAACCTGTAAGGAGGACGTTTCAGGCAATTTAAAGCTGATTGGTAGTGATTTATTTGTGAATTTTATTTTTCGTTTCGGCAGTGACGAAAAGTGACGAGTGACGAAAACAGAAAAAAAATTGTTCCCCCAAAAACCTGTTAGGAGCACGTTTCAGGCAATTTAAAGCTGATTGGTAGTGATTTTTTTGTGATTTTTTTTTTCCGTTTCGGTAGTGACGAAAAGTGACGAGTGAGGAAAACAGAAAAAAAATTGTTCCCCCAAAAACCTGTAAGGAGGACGTTTCAGGCAATTTAAAGCTGATTGGTAGTGATTTCTTTGTGAATTTCTTTTTCCGTTTCGGTAGTGACGAAAAGTGACGAGTGATGAAAACAGAAAAAAAAATGTTCCCCCAAAAACCTGTTAGGAGCACGTTTCAGGCAATTTAAAGCTGATTGGTAGTGATTTTTTTGTGATTTTTTTTTTCCGTTTCGGTAGTGACGAAAAGTGACGAGTGACGAAAACAGAAAAAAAATTGTTCCCCCAAAAACCTGTAAGGAGGACGTTTCAGGCAATTTAAAGCTGATTGGTAGTGATTTTTTTGTGAATTTTTTTTTCCGTTTCGGTAGTGACGAAAAGTGACGAGTGACGAAAACAGAAAAAAAAAAATTCCCCCAAAAACCTGTAAGGAGGACGTTTCAGGCAATTTAAAGCTGATTGGTAGTGATTTATTTGTGAATTTTATTTTTCGTTTCGGCAGTGACGAAAAGTGACGAGTGACGAAAACAGAAAAAAAATTGTTCCCCCAAAAACCTGTTAGGAGCACGTTTCAGGCAATTTAAAGCTGATTGGTAGTGATTTTTTTGTGATTTTTTTTTTCCGTTTCGGTAGTGACGAAAAGTGACGAGTGACGAAAACAGAAAAAAAATTGTTCCCCCAAAAACCTGTAAGGAGGACGTTTCAGGCAATTTAAAGCTGATTGGTAGTGATTTTTTTGTGAATTTTTTTTTCCGTTTCGGCAGTGACGAAAAGTGACGAGTGACGAAAACAGAAAAAAAATTGTTCCCCCAAAAACCTGTTAGGAGCACGTATAAAGGCAATTTAAAGCTGATTGGTAGTGATTTTTTTGTGAATTTTTTTTTCCGTTTCGGTAGTGACGAAAAGTGACGAGTGACGAAAACAGAAAAAAAAAAATTCCCCCAAAAACCTGTAAGGAGGACGTTTCAGGCAATTTAAAGCTGATTGGTAGTGATTTATTTGTGAATTTTATTTTTCGTTTCGGCAGTGACGAAAAGTGACGAGTGACGAAAACAGAAAAAAAATTGTTCCCCCAAAAACCTGTTAGGAGCACGTTTCAGGCAATTTAAAGCTGATTGGTAGTGATTTTTTTGTGATTTTTTTTTTCCGTTTCGGTAGTGACGAAAAGTGACGAGTGACGAAAACAGAAAAAAAATTGTTCCCCCAAAAACCTGTAAGGAGGACGTTTCAGGCAATTTAAAGCTGATTGGTAGTGATTTTTTTGTGAATTTTTTTTTCCGTTTCGGCAGTGACGAAAAGTGACGAGTGACGAAAACAGAAAAAAAATTGTTCCCCCAAACACCTGTTAGGAGCACGTTTGCTCCTAGTGACGAAAAGTGACGAGTGACGAAAACAAAAACCTGTTAGGAGCACGTTTCAGGCAATTTAAAGCTGATTGGTAATGATTTTTTTGTGATTTTTTTTTCCGTTTCGGTAGTGACGAAAAGTGACAAGTGACGAAAACAGAAAAAAAAATGTTCCCCCAAAAACCTCTTAGGAGCACGTTTCAGGCAATTTAAAGCTGATTGGTAGTGATTTTTTTGTAATTTTTTTTTTCCGTTTCAGTAGTGACGCTACCGAAACGAAAAAAAAATTGTTCCCCCAAAAACCTGTTAGGAGCACGTTTCAGGCAATTTAAAGCTGAATGGTAGTGATTTTTTTGTGATTTTTTTTCCGTTTCGGTAGTGACGAAAAGTGACGAGTGAGGAAAACAGAAAAAAAATTGTTCCCCCAAAAACCTGTAAGGAGGACGTTTCAGGCAATTTAAAGCTGATTGGTAGTGATTTTTTTGTGATTTTTTTCTTCCGTTTCGGTAGTGACGAAAAGTGACGAGTGACGAAAACAGAAAAAAAATTGTTCCCCCAAAAACCTGTTAGGAGCACGTTTCAGGCAATTTAAAGCTGATTGGTAGTGATTTTTTTGTGATTTTTTTTTTCCGTTTCGGTAGTGACGAAAAGTGACGAGTGACGAAAACAGAAAAAGAATTGTTCCCCCAAAAACCTGTAAGGAGGACGTTTCAGGCAATTTAAAGCTGATTGGTAGTGATTTTTTAGTGATTTTTTTTTCCGTTTCGGTAGTGACGAAAAGTGACGAGTGACGAAAACAGAAAAAAAAATGTTCCCCCAAAAACCTGTTAGGAGCACGTTTCAGGCAATTTAAAGCTGATTGGTAGTGATTTTTTTGTGATTTTTTTTTCCCGTTTCGGTAGTGACGAAAAGTGACGAAAACAGAAAAAAAATTGTTCCCCAAAAAACCTGTTAGGAGCACGTTTCAGGCAATTTAAAGCTGATTGGTAGTGATTTTTTTGTGATTTTTTTTCCGTTTCGGTAGTGACGAAAAGTGACGAGTGAGGAAAACAGAAAAAAAATTGTTCCCCCAAAAACCTGTAAGGAGGACGTTTCAGGCAATTTAAAGCTGATTGGTAGTGATTTTTTTGTGAATTTCTTTTTCCGTTTCGGTAGTGACGAAAAGTGACGAGTGATGAAAACAGAAAAAAAATTGTTCCCCCAAAAACCTGTTAAGAGCACGTTTCAGGCAATTTAAAGCTGATTGGTAGTGACTTTTTTGTGATTTTTTCCGTTTCGGTAGTGACGAAAAGTGACGAGTGACGAAAACAGAAAAAAAATTGTTCCCCCAAAAACCTGTAAGGAGGACGTTTCAGGCAATTTAAAGCTGATTGGTAGTGATTTTTTTGTGAATTTCTTTTTCCGTTTCGGTAGTGACGAAAAGTGACGAGTGATGAAAACAGAAAAAAAATTGTTCCCCCAAAAACCTGTTAAGAGCACGTTTCAGGCAATTTAAAGCTGATTGGTAGTGATTTTTTTGTGATTTTTTTTACGTTTCGGTAGTGACGAAAAGTGACGAGTGACGAAAACAGAAAAAAAATTGTTCCCCCAAAAACCTGTAAGGAGGACGTTTCAGGCAATTTAAAGCTGATTGGTAGTGATTTTTTTGTGAATTTTTTTTTCCGTTTCGGCAGTGACGAAAAGTGACGAGTGACGAAAACAGAAAAAAAATTGTTCCCCCAAAAACCTGTTAGGAGCACGTATAAAGGCAATTTAAAGCTGATTGGTAGTGATTTTTTTGTGAATTTTTTTTTCCGTTTCGGTAGTGACGAAAAGTGACGAGTGACGAAAACAGAAAAAAAAAAATTCCCCCAAAAACCTGTAAGGAGGACGTTTCAGGCAATTTAAAGCTGATTGGTAGTGATTTATTTGTGAATTTTATTTTTCGTTTCGGCAGTGACGAAAAGTGACGAGTGACGAAAACAGAAAAAAAATTGTTCCCCCAAAAACCTGTTAGGAGCACGTTTCAGGCAATTTAAAGCTGATTGGTAGTGATTTTTTTGTGATTTTTTTTTTCCGTTTCGGTAGTGACGAAAAGTGACGAGTGACGAAAAGAGAAAAAAAATTGTTCCCCCAAAAACCTGTAAGGAGGACGTTTCAGGCAATTTAAAGCTGATTGGTAGTGATTTTTTTGTGAATTTTTTTTCCGTTTCGGCAGTGACGAAAAGTGACGAGTGACGAAAACAGAAAAAAAATTGTTCCCCCAAACACCTGTTAGGAGCACGTTTGCTCCTAGTGACGAAAAGTGACGAGTGACGAAAACAAAAACCTGTTAGGAGCACGTTTCAGGCAATTTAAAGCTGATTGGTAATGATTTTTTTGTGATTTTTTTTTCCGTTTCGGTAGTGACGAAAAGTGACAAGTGACGAAAACAGAAAAAAAAATGTTCCCCCAAAAACCTCTTAGGAGCACGTTTCAGGCAATTTAAAGCTGATTGGTAGTGATTTTTTTGTAATTTTTTTTTTCCGTTTCAGTAGTGACGCTACCGAAACGAAAAAAAAATTGTTCCCCCAAAAACCTGTTAGGAGCACGTTTCAGGCAATTTAAAGCTGAATGGTAGTGATTTTTTTGTGATTTTTTTTCCGTTTCGGTAGTGACGAAAAGTGACGAGTGAGGAAAACAGAAAAAAAATTGTTCCCCCAAAAACCTGTAAGGAGGACGTTTCAGGCAATTTAAAGCTGATTGGTAGTGATTTTTTTGTGATTTTTTTCTTCCGTTTCGGTAGTGACGAAAAGTGACGAGTGACGAAAACAGAAAAAAAATTGTTCCCCCAAAAACCTGTTAGGAGCACGTTTCAGGCAATTTAAAGCTGATTGGTAGTGATTTTTTTGTGATTTTTTTTTTCCGTTTCGGTAGTGACGAAAAGTGACGAGTGAGGAAAACAGAAAAAAAATTGTTCCCCCAAAAACCTGTAAGGAGGACGTTTCAGGCAATTTAAAGCTGATTGGTAGTGATTTCTTTGTGAATTTCTTTTTCCGTTTCGGTAGTGACGAAAAGTGACGAGTGATGAAAACAGAAAAAAAAATGTTCCCCCAAAAACCTGTTAGGAGGACGTTTCAGGCAATTTAAAGCTGATTGGTAGTGATTTTTTTGTGAATTTTTTTTTCCGTTTCGGCAGTGACGAAAAGTGACGAGTGACGAAAACAGAAAAAAAATTGTTCCCCCAAAAACCTGTTAGGAGCACGTATAAAGGCAATTTAAAGCTGATTGGTAGTGATTTTTTTGTGAATTTTTTTTTCCGTTTCGGTAGTGACGAAAAGTGACGAGTGACGAAAACAGAAAAAAAAAAATTCCCCCAAAAACCTGTAAGGAGGACGTTTCAGGCAATTTAAAGCTGATTGGTAGTGATTTATTTGTGAATTTTATTTTTCGTTTCGGCAGTGACGAAAAGTGACGAGTGACGAAAACAGAAAAAAAATTGTTCCCCCAAAAACCTGTTAGGAGCACGTTTCAGGCAATTTAAAGCTGATTGGTAGTGATTTTTTTGTGATTTTTTTTTTCCGTTTCGGTAGTGACGAAAAGTGACGAGTGACGAAAACAGAAAAAAAATTGTTCCCCCAAAAACCTGTAAGGAGGACGTTTCAGGCAATTTAAAGCTGATTGGTAGTGATTTTTTTGTGAATTTTTTTTTCCGTTTCGGCAGTGACGAAAAGTGACGAGTGACGAAAACAAAAAAAAAATTGTTCCCCCAAACACCTGTTAGGAGCACGTTTGCTCCTAGTGACGAAAAGTGACGAGTGACGAAAACAAAAACCTGTTAGGAGCACGTTTCAGGCAATTTAAAGCTGATTGGTAATGAAAAAAAAATTGTTCCCCCAAAAACCTGTTAGGAGCACGTTTCAGGCAATTTAAAGCTGATTGGTAGTGATTTTTTTGTGATTTTTTTTTTCCGTTTCGGTAGTGACGAAAAGTGACGAGTGACGAAAACAGAAAAAAAATTGTTCCCCCAAAAACCTGTAAGGAGGACGTTTCAGGCAATTTAAAGCTGATTGGTAGTGATTTTTTTGTGAATTTTTTTTTCCGTTTCGGCAGTGACGAAAAGTGACGAGTGACGAAAACAGAAAAAAAATTGTTCCCCCAAACACCTGTTAGGAGCACGTTTGCTCCTAGTGACGAAAAGTGACGAGTGACGAAAACAAAAACCTGTTAGGAGCACGTTTCAGGCAATTTAAAGCTGATTGGTAATGATTTTTTTGTGATTTTTTTTTCCGTTTCGGTAGTGACGAAAAGTGACAAGTGACGAAAACAGAAAAAAAAATGTTCCCCCAAAAACCTCTTAGGAGCACGTTTCAGGCAATTTAAAGCTGATTGGTAGTGATTTTTTTGTAATTTTTTTTTTCCGTTTCAGTAGTGACGCTACCGAAACGAAAAAAAAATTGTTCCCCCAAAAACCTGTTAGGAGCACGTTTCAGGCAATTTAAAGTTGATTGGTAGTGATTTTTTTGTGATTTTTTTTCCGTTTCGGTAGTGACGAAAAGTGACGAGTGAGGAAAACAGAAAAAAAATTGTTCCCCCAAAAACCTGTAAGGAGGACGTTTCAGGCAATTTAAAGCTGATTGGTAGTGATTTTTTTGTGATTTTTTTCTTCCGTTTCGGTAGTGACGAAAAGTGACGAGTGACGAAAACAGAAAAAAAATTGTTCCCCCAAAAACCTGTTAGGAGCACGTTTCAGGCAATTTAAAGCTGATTGGTAGTGATTTTTTTGTGAAATTTTTTTTCCGTTTCGGTAGTGACGAAAAGTGACGAGTGACGAAAACAGAAAAAGAATTGTTCCCCCAAAAACCTGTAAGGAGGACGTTTCAGGCAATTTAAAGCTGATTGGTAGTGATTTTTTAGTGATTTTTTTTTCCGTTTCGGTAGTGACGAAAAGTGACGAGTGACGAAAACAGAAAAAAAAATGTTCCCCCAAAAACCTGTTAGGAGCACGTTTCAGGCAATTTAAAGCTGATTGGTAGTGATTTTTTTGTGAATTTTTTTTCCCGTTTCGGTAGTGACGAAAAGTGACGAAAACAGAAAAAAAATTGTTCCCCCAAAAACCTGTTAGGAGCACGTTTCAGGCAATTTAAAGCTGATTGGTAGTGATTTTTTTGTGATTTTTTTTCCGTTTCGGTAGTGACGAAAAGTGACGAGTGAGGAAAACAGAAAAAAAATTGTTCCCCCAAAAACCTGTAAGGAGGACGTTTCAGGCAATTTAAAGCTGATTGGTAGTGATTTTTTTGTGAATTTCTTTTTCCGTTTCGGTAGTGACGAAAAGTGACGAGTGACGAAAACAGAAAAAAAATTGTTCCCCCAAAAACCTGTAAGGAGGACGTTTCAGGCAATTTAAAGCTGATTGGTAGTGATTTTTTTGTGAATTTTTTTTTCCGTTTCGGCAGTGACGAAAAGTGACGAGTGACGAAAACAGAAAAAAAATTGTTCCCCCAAAAACCTGTTAGGAGCACGTATAAAGGCAATTTAAAGCTGATTGGTAGTGATTTTTTTGTGAATTTTTTTTTCCGTTTCGGTAGTGACGAAAAGTGACGAGTGACGAAAACAGAAAAAAAAAAATTCCCCCAAAAACCTGTAAGGAGGACGTTTCAGGCAATTTAAAGCTGATTGGTAGTGATTTATTTGTGAATTTTATTTTTCGTTTCGGCAGTGACGAAAAGTGACGAGTGACGAAAACAGAAAAAAAATTGTTCCCCCAAAAACCTGTTAGGAGCACGTTTCAGGCAATTTAAAGCTGATTGGTAGTGATTTTTTTGTGATTTTTTTTTTCCGTTTCGGTAGTGACGAAAAGTGACGAGTGACGAAAAGAGAAAAAAAATTGTTCCCCCAAAAACCTGTAAGGAGGACGTTTCAGGCAATTTAAAGCTGATTGGTAGTGATTTTTTTGTGAATTTTTTTTCCGTTTCGGCAGTGACGAAAAGTGACGAGTGACGAAAACAGAAAAAAAATTGTTCCCCCAAACACCTGTTAGGAGCACGTTTGCTCCTAGTGACGAAAAGTGACGAGTGACGAAAACAAAAACCTGTTAGGAGCACGTTTCAGGCAATTTAAAGCTGATTGGTAATGATTTTTTTGTGATTTTTTTTTCCGTTTCGGTAGTGACGAAAAGTGACAAGTGACGAAAACAGAAAAAAAAATGTTCCCCCAAAAACCTCTTAGGAGCACGTTTCAGGCAATTTAAAGCTGATTGGTAGTGATTTTTTTGTAATTTTTTTTTTCCGTTTCAGTAGTGACGCTACCGAAACGAAAAAAAAATTGTTCCCCCAAAAACCTGTTAGGAGCACGTTTCAGGCAATTTAAAGCTGAATGGTAGTGATTTTTTTGTGATTTTTTTTCCGTTTCGGTAGTGACGAAAAGTGACGAGTGAGGAAAACAGAAAAAAAATTGTTCCCCCAAAAACCTGTAAGGAGGACGTTTCAGGCAATTTAAAGCTGATTGGTAGTGATTTTTTTGTGATTTTTTTCTTCCGTTTCGGTAGTGACGAAAAGTGACGAGTGACGAAAACAGAAAAAAAATTGTTCCCCCAAAAACCTGTTAGGAGCACGTTTCAGGCAATTTAAAGCTGATTGGTAGTGATTTTTTTGTGATTTTTTTTTTCCGTTTCGGTAGTGACGAAAAGTGACGAGTGAGGAAAACAGAAAAAAAATTGTTCCCCCAAAAACCTGTAAGGAGGACGTTTCAGGCAATTTAAAGCTGATTGGTAGTGATTTCTTTGTGAATTTCTTTTTCCGTTTCGGTAGTGACGAAAAGTGACGAGTGATGAAAACAGAAAAAAAAATGTTCCCCCAAAAACCTGTTAGGAGGACGTTTCAGGCAATTTAAAGCTGATTGGTAGTGATTTTTTTGTGAATTTTTTTTTCCGTTTCGGCAGTGACGAAAAGTGACGAGTGACGAAAACAGAAAAAAAATTGTTCCCCCAAAAACCTGTTAGGAGCACGTATAAAGGCAATTTAAAGCTGATTGGTAGTGATTTTTTTGTGAATTTTTTTTTCCGTTTCGGTAGTGACGAAAAGTGACGAGTGACGAAAACAGAAAAAAAAAAATTCCCCCAAAAACCTGTAAGGAGGACGTTTCAGGCAATTTAAAGCTGATTGGTAGTGATTTATTTGTGAATTTTATTTTTCGTTTCGGCAGTGACGAAAAGTGACGAGTGACGAAAACAGAAAAAAAATTGTTCCCCCAAAAACCTGTTAGGAGCACGTTTCAGGCAATTTAAAGCTGATTGGTAGTGATTTTTTTGTGATTTTTTTTTTCCGTTTCGGTAGTGACGAAAAGTGACGAGTGACGAAAACAGAAAAAAAATTGTTCCCCCAAAAACCTGTAAGGAGGACGTTTCAGGCAATTTAAAGCTGATTGGTAGTGATTTTTTTGTGAATTTTTTTTTCCGTTTCGGCAGTGACGAAAAGTGACGAGTGACGAAAACAAAAAAAAAATTGTTCCCCCAAACACCTGTTAGGAGCACGTTTGCTCCTAGTGACGAAAAGTGACGAGTGACGAAAACAAAAACCTGTTAGGAGCACGTTTCAGGCAATTTAAAGCTGATTGGTAATGAAAAAAAAATTGTTCCCCCAAAAACCTGTTAGGAGCACGTTTCAGGCAATTTAAAGCTGATTGGTAGTGATTTTTTTGTGATTTTTTTTTTCCGTTTCGGTAGTGACGAAAAGTGACGAGTGACGAAAACAGAAAAAAAATTGTTCCCCCAAAAACCTGTAAGGAGGACGTTTCAGGCAATTTAAAGCTGATTGGTAGTGATTTTTTTGTGAATTTTTTTTTCCGTTTCGGCAGTGACGAAAAGTGACGAGTGACGAAAACAGAAAAAAAATTGTTCCCCCAAACACCTGTTAGGAGCACGTTTGCTCCTAGTGACGAAAAGTGACGAGTGACGAAAACAAAAACCTGTTAGGAGCACGTTTCAGGCAATTTAAAGCTGATTGGTAATGATTTTTTTGTGATTTTTTTTTCCGTTTCGGTAGTGACGAAAAGTGACAAGTGACGAAAACAGAAAAAAAAATGTTCCCCCAAAAACCTCTTAGGAGCACGTTTCAGGCAATTTAAAGCTGATTGGTAGTGATTTTTTTGTAATTTTTTTTTTCCGTTTCAGTAGTGACGCTACCGAAACGAAAAAAAAATTGTTCCCCCAAAAACCTGTTAGGAGCACGTTTCAGGCAATTTAAAGTTGATTGGTAGTGATTTTTTTGTGATTTTTTTTCCGTTTCGGTAGTGACGAAAAGTGACGAGTGAGGAAAACAGAAAAAAAATTGTTCCCCCAAAAACCTGTAAGGAGGACGTTTCAGGCAATTTAAAGCTGATTGGTAGTGATTTTTTTGTGATTTTTTTCTTCCGTTTCGGTAGTGACGAAAAGTGACGAGTGACGAAAACAGAAAAAAAATTGTTCCCCCAAAAACCTGTTAGGAGCACGTTTCAGGCAATTTAAAGCTGATTGGTAGTGATTTTTTTGTGAAATTTTTTTTCCGTTTCGGTAGTGACGAAAAGTGACGAGTGACGAAAACAGAAAAAGAATTGTTCCCCCAAAAACCTGTAAGGAGGACGTTTCAGGCAATTTAAAGCTGATTGGTAGTGATTTTTTAGTGATTTTTTTTTCCGTTTCGGTAGTGACGAAAAGTGACGAGTGACGAAAACAGAAAAAAAAATGTTCCCCCAAAAACCTGTTAGGAGCACGTTTCAGGCAATTTAAAGCTGATTGGTAGTGATTTTTTTGTGAATTTTTTTTCCCGTTTCGGTAGTGACGAAAAGTGACGAAAACAGAAAAAAAATTGTTCCCCCAAAAACCTGTTAGGAGCACGTTTCAGGCAATTTAAAGCTGATTGGTAGTGATTTTTTTGTGATTTTTTTTCCGTTTCGGTAGTGACGAAAAGTGACGAGTGAGGAAAACAGAAAAAAAATTGTTCCCCCAAAAACCTGTAAGGAGGACGTTTCAGGCAATTTAAAGCTGATTGGTAGTGATTTTTTTGTGAATTTCTTTTTCCGTTTCGGTAGTGACGAAAAGTGACGAGTGACGAAAACAGAAAAAAAATTGTTCCCCCAAAAACCTGTAAGGAGGACGTTTCAGGCAATTTAAAGCTGATTGGTAGTGATTTTTTTGTGAATTTTTTTTTCCGTTTCGGCAGTGACGAAAAGTGACGAGTGACGAAAACAGAAAAAAAATTGTTCCCCCAAAAACCTGTTAGGAGCACGTATAAAGGCAATTTAAAGCTGATTGGTAGTGATTTTTTTGTGAATTTTTTTTTCCGTTTCGGTAGTGACGAAAAGTGACGAGTGACGAAAACAGAAAAAAAAAAAATCCCCCAAAAACCTGTAAGGAGGACGTTTCAGGCAATTTAAAGCTGATTGGTAGTGATTTATTTGTGAATTTTATTTTTCGTTTCGGCAGTGACGAAAAGTGACGAGTGACGAAAACAGAAAAAAAATTGTTCCCCCAAAAACCTGTTAGGAGCACGTTTCAGGCAATTTAAAGCTGATTGGTAGTGATTTTTTTGTGATTTTTTTTTTCCGTTTCGGTAGTGACGAAAAGTGACGAGTGAGGAAAACAGAAAAAAAATTGTTCCCCCAAAAACCTGTAAGGAGGACGTTTCAGGCAATTTAAAGCTGATTGGTAGTGATTTCTTTGTGAATTTCTTTTTCCGTTTCGGTAGTGACGAAAAGTGACGAGTGATGAAAACAGAAAAAAAAATGTTCCCCCAAAAACCTGTTAGGAGCACGTTTCAGGCAATTTAAAGCTGATTGGTAGTGATTTTTTTGTGATTTTTTTTTTCCGTTTCGGTAGTGACGAAAAGTGACGAGTGACGAAAACAGAAAAAAAATTGTTCCCCCAAAAACCTGTAAGGAGGACGTTTCAGGCAATTTAAAGCTGATTGGTAGTGATTTTTTTGTGAATTTTTTTTTCCGTTTCGGCAGTGACGAAAAGTGACGAGTGACGAAAACAGAAAAAAAATTGTTCCCCCAAAAACCTGTTAGGAGCACGTATAAAGGCAATTTAAAGCTGATTGGTAGTGATTTTTTTGTGAATTTTTTTTTCCGTTTCGGTAGTGACGAAAAGTGACGAGTGACGAAAACAGAAAAAAAAAAATTCCCCCAAAAACCTGTAAGGAGGACGTTTCAGGCAATTTAAAGCTGATTGGTAGTGATTTATTTGTGAATTTTATTTTTCGTTTCGGCAGTGACGAAAAGTGACGAGTGACGAAAACAGAAAAAAAATTGTTCCCCCAAAAACCTGTTAGGAGCACGTTTCAGGCAATTTAAAGCTGATTGGTAGTGATTTTTTTGTGATTTTTTTTTTCCGTTTCGGTAGTGACGAAAAGTGACGAGTGACGAAAACAGAAAAAAAATTGTTCCCCCAAAAACCTGTAAGGAGGACGTTTCAGGCAATTTAAAGCTGATTGGTAGTGATTTTTTTGTGAATTTTTTTTTCCGTTTCGGCAGTGACGAAAAGTGACGAGTGACGAAAACAGAAAAAAAATTGTTCCCCCAAACACCTGTTAGGAGCACGTTTGCTCCTAGTGACGAAAAGTGACGAGTGACGAAAACAAAAACCTGTTAGGAGCACGTTTCAGGCAATTTAAAGCTGATTGGTAATGATTTTTTTGTGATTTTTTTTTTCGTTTCGGTAGTGACGAAAAGTGACAAGTGACGAAAACAGAAAAAAAAATGTTCCCCCAAAAACCTCTTAGGAGCACGTTTCAGGCAATTTAAAGCTGATTGGTAGTGATTTTTTTGTAATTTTTTTTTTCCGTTTCAGTAGTGACGCTACCGAAACGAAAAAAAAATTGTTCCCCCAAAAACCTGTTAGGAGCACGTTTCAGGCAATTTAAAGCTGAATGGTAGTGATTTTTTTGTGATTTTTTTTCCGTTTCGGTAGTGACGAAAAGTGACGAGTGACGAAAACAGAAAAAAAATTGTAAGGAGGACGTTTCAGGCAATTTAAAGCTGATTGGTAGTGATTTTTTTGTGATTTTTTTTTTCCGTTTCGGTAGTGACGAAAAGTGACGAGTGACGAAAACAGAAAAAGAATTGTTCCCCCAAAAACCTGTAAGGAGGACGTTTCAGGCAATTTAAAGCTGATTGGTAGTGATTTTTTAGTGAATTTTTTTTCCGTTTCGGTAGTGACGAAAAGTGACGAGTGACGAAAACAGAAAAAAAAATGTTCCCCCAAAAACCTCTTAGGAGCACGTTTCAGGCAATTTAAAGCTGATTGGTAGTGATTTTTTTGTAATTTTTTTTTTCCGTTTCAGTAGTGACGCTACCGAAACGAAAAAAAAATTGTTCCCCCAAAAACCTGTTAGGAGCACGTTTCAGGCAATTTAAAGCTGAATGGTAGTGATTTTTTTGTGATTTTTTTTCCGTTTCGGTAGTGACGAAAAGTGACGAGTGAGGAAAACAGAAAAAAAATTGTTCCCCCAAAAACCTGTAAGGAGGACGTTTCAGGCAATTTAAAGCTGATTGGTAGTGATTTTTTTGTGATTTTTTTCTTCCGTTTCGGTAGTGACGAAAAGTGACGAGTGACGAAAACAGAAAAAAAATTGTTCCCCCAAAAACCTGTTAGGAGCACGTTTCAGGCAATTTAAAGCTGATTGGTAGTGATTTTTTTGTGAAATTTTTTTTCCGTTTCGGTAGTGACGAAAAGTGACGAGTGACGAAAACAGAAAAAGAATTGTTCCCCCAAAAACCTGTAAGGAGGACGTTTCAGGCAATTTAAAGCTGATTGGTAGTGATTTTTTAGTGAATTTTTTTTCCGTTTCGGTAGTGACGAAAAGTGACGAGTGACGAAAACAGAAAAAAAAATGTTCCCCCAAAAACCTGTTAGGAGCACGTTTCAGGCAATTTAAAGCTGATTGGTAGTGATTTTTTTGTGAATTTTTTTTCCCGTTTCGGTAGTGACGAAAAGTGACGAAAACAGAAAAAAAATTGTTCCCCCAAAAACCTGTTAGGAGCACGTTTCAGGCAATTTAAAGCTGATTGGTAGTGATTTTTTTGTGATTTTTTTTCCGTTTCGGTAGTGACGAAAAGTGACGAGTGAGGAAAACAGAAAAAAAATTGTTCCCCCAAAAACCTGTAAGGAGGACGTTTCAGGCAATTTAAAGCTGATTGGTAGTGATTTTTTTGTGAATTTCTTTTTCCGTTTCGGTAGTGACTAAAAGTGACGAGTGACGAAAACAGAAAAAAAATTGTTCCCCCAAAAACCTGTAAGGAGGACGTTTCAGGCAATTTAAAGCTGATTGGTAGTGATTTTTTTGTGAATTTTTTTTTCCGTTTCGGCAGTGACGAAAAGTGACGAGTGACGAAAACAGAAAAAAAATTGTTCCCCCAAAAACCTGTTAGGAGCACGTATAAAGGCAATTTAAAGCTGATTGGTAGTGATTTTTTTGTGAATTTTTTTTTCCGTTTCGGTAGTGACGAAAAGTGACGAGTGACGAAAACAGAAAAAAAAAAAATCCCCCAAAAACCTGTAAGGAGGACGTTTCAGGCAATTTAAAGCTGATTGGTAGTGATTTATTTGTGAATTTTATTTTTCGTTTCGGCAGTGACGAAAAGTGACGAGTGACGAAAACAGAAAAAAAATTGTTCCCCCAAAAACCTGTTAGGAGCACGTTTCAGGCAATTTAAAGCTGATTGGTAGTGATTTTTTTGTGATTTTTTTTTTCCGTTTCGGTAGTGACGAAAAGTGACGAGTGAGGAAAACAGAAAAAAAATTGTTCCCCCAAAAACCTGTAAGGAGGACGTTTCAGGCAATTTAAAGCTGATTGGTAGTGATTTCTTTGTGAATTTCTTTTTCCGTTTCGGTAGTGACGAAAAGTGACGAGTGATGAAAACAGAAAAAAAAATGTTCCCCCAAAAACCTGTTAGGAGCACGTTTCAGGCAATTTAAAGCTGATTGGTAGTGATTTTTTTGTGATTTTTTTTTTCCGTTTCGGTAGTGACGAAAAGTGACGAGTGACGAAAACAGAAAAAAAATTGTTCCCCCAAAAACCTGTAAGGAGGACGTTTCAGGCAATTTAAAGCTGATTGGTAGTGATTTTTTTGTGAATTTTTTTTTCCGTTTCGGCAGTGACGAAAAGTGACGAGTGACGAAAACAGAAAAAAAATTGTTCCCCCAAAAACCTGTTAGGAGCACGTATAAAGGCAATTTAAAGCTGATTGGTAGTGATTTTTTTGTGAATTTTTTTTTCCGTTTCGGTAGTGACGAAAAGTGACGAGTGACGAAAACAGAAAAAAAAAAATTCCCCCAAAAACCTGTAAGGAGGACGTTTCAGGCAATTTAAAGCTGATTGGTAGTGATTTATTTGTGAATTTTATTTTTCGTTTCGGCAGTGACGAAAAGTGACGAGTGACGAAAACAGAAAAAAAATTGTTCCCCCAAAAACCTGTTAGGAGCACGTTTCAGGCAATTTAAAGCTGATTGGTAGTGATTTTTTTGTGATTTTTTTTTTCCGTTTCGGTAGTGACGAAAAGTGACGAGTGACGAAAACAGAAAAAAAATTGTTCCCCCAAAAACCTGTAAGGAGGACGTTTCAGGCAATTTAAAGCTGATTGGTAGTGATTTTTTTGTGAATTTCTTTTTCCGTTTCGGTAGTGACGAAAAGTGACGAGTGATGAAAACAGAAAAAAAATTGTTCCCCCAAAAACCTGTTAAGAGCACGTTTCAGGCAATTTAAAGCTGATTGGTAGTGATTTTTTTGTGATTTTTTTTTCCGTTTCGGTAGTGACGAAAAGTGACGAGTGACGAAAACAGAAAAAAAATTGTTCCCCCAAAAACCTGTTAGGAGCACGTTTCAGGCAATTTAAAGCTGATTGGTAGTGATTTTTTTGTATTTTTTTTTTTCCGTTTCAGTAGTGACGCTACCGAAACGAAAAAAAAATTGTTCCCCCAAAAACCTGTTAGGAGCACGTTTCAGGCAATTTAAAGCTGATTGGTAGTAACTTTTTTGTGATTTTTTTTTTCCGTTTCGGTAGTGACGCTACCGAAACGAAAAAAAAATTGTTCCCCCAAAAACCTGTTAGGAGCACGTTTCAGGCAATTTAAAGCTGATTGGTAGTGATTTTTTTGTGATTTTTTTTTCCCGTTTCGGTAGTGACGAAAAGTGACGAGTGACGAAAACAGAAAAAAAATTGTTCCCCCAAAAACCTGTAAGGAGGACGTTTCAGGCAATTTAAAGCTGATTGGTAGTGATTTTTTTGTGAATTTGTTTTTTCCGTTTCGGCAGTGACGAAAAGTGACGAGTGACGAAAACAGAAAAAAAATTGTTCCCCCAAACACCTGTTAGGAGCACGTTTGCTCCTAGTGACGAAAAGTGACGAGTGACGAAAACAAAAACCTGTTAGGAGCACGTTTCAGGCAATTTAAAGCTGATTGGTAATGATTTTTTTGTGATTTTTTTTTCCGTTTCGGTAGTGACGAAAAGTGACAAGTGACGAAAACAGAAAAAAAATTGTTCCCCCAAAAACCTCTTAGGAGCACGTTTCAGGCAATTTAAAGCTGATTGGTAGTGATTTTTTTGTGATTTTTTTTTTTTCCGTTTCAGTAGTGACGCTACCGAAACGAAAAAAAAATTGTTCCCCCAAAAACCTGTTAGGAGCACGTTTCAGGCAATTTAAAGCTGATTGGTAGTGATTTTTTTGTGAATTTTTTTTTCCGTTTCGGTAGTGACGAAAAGTGACGAGTGACGAAAACAGAAAAAAAAATGTTCCCCCAAAAACCTGTTAGGAGCACGTTTCAGGCAATTTAAAGCTGATTGGTAGTGATTTTTTTGTGATTTTTTTTTTTCGTTTCGGTAGTGACGAAAAGTGACGAGTGACGAAAACAGAAAAAAAATTGTTCCCCCAAAAACCTGTAAGGAGGACGTTTCAGGCAATTTAAAGCTGATTGGTAGTGATTTTTTTGTGAATTTGTTTTTTCCGTTTCGGCAGTGACGAAAAGTGACGAGTGACGAAAACAGAAAAAAAATTGTTCCCCCAAACACCTGTTAGGAGCACGTTTGCTCCTAGTGACGAAAAGTGACGAGTGACGAAAACAAAAACCTGTTAGGAGCACGTTTCAGGCAATTTAAAGCTGATTGGTAATGATTTTTTTGTGATTTTTTTTTCCGTTTCGGTAGTGACGAAAAGTGACAAGTGACGAAAACAGAAAAAAAATTGTTCCCCCAAAAACCTCTTAGGAGCACGTTTCAGGCAATTTAAAGCTGATTGGTAGTGATTTTTTTGTGATTTTTTTTTTTTTCCGTTTCAGTAGTGACGCTACCGAAACGAAAAAAAAATTGTTCCCCCAAAAACCTGTTAGGAGCACGTTTCAGGCAATTTAAAGCTGATTGGTAGTGACTTTTTTGTGTTTTTTTTTTCCCGTTTCGGTAGTGACGCTACCGAAACGAAAAAAAAATTGTTCCCCCAAAAACCTGTTAGGAGCACGTTTCAGGCAATTTAAAGCTGATTGGTAGTGATTTTTTTGTGAATTTTTTTTTCCGTTTCGGTAGTGACGAAAAGTGACGAGTGACGAAAACAGAAAAAAAATTGTTCCCCCAAAAACCTGTTAGGAGCACGTTTCAGGCAATTTAAAGCTGATTGGTAGTGATTTTTTTGTGATTTTTTTTTTTCGTTTCGGTAGTGACGAAAAGTGACGAGTGACGAAAACAGAAAAAAATATGTTCCCCCAAAAACCTGTTAGGAGCACGTTTCAGGCAATTTAAAGCTGATTGGTAGTGATTTTTTTGTGAATTTGTTTTTTCCGTTTCGGCAGTGACGAAAAGTGACGAGTGACGAAAACAGAAAAAAAATTGTTCCCCCAAACACCTGTTAGGAGCACGTTTGCTCCTAGTGACGAAAAGTGACGAGTGACGAAAACAAAAACCTGTTAGGAGCACGTTTCAGGCAATTTAAAGCTGATTGGTAATGATTTTTTTGTGATTTTTTTTTCCGTTTCGGTAGTGACGAAAAGTGACAAGTGACGAAAACAGAAAAAAAATTGTTCCCCCAAAAACCTCTTAGGAGCACGTTTCAGGCAATTTAAAGCTGATTGGTAGTGATTTTTTTGTGATTTTTTTTTTTTTCCGTTTCAGTAGTGACGCTACCGAAACGAAAAAAAAATTGTTCCCCCAAAAACCTGTTAGGAGCACGTTTCAGGCAATTTAAAGCTGATTGGTAGTGACTTTTTTGTGTTTTTTTTTCCCCGTTTCGGTAGTGACGCTACCGAAACGAAAAAAAAATTGTTCCCCCAAAAACCTGTTAGGAGCACGTTTCAGGCAATTTAAAGCTGATTGGTAGTGATTTTTTTGTGAATTTTTTTTTCCGTTTCGGTAGTGACGAAAAGTGACGAGTGACGAAAACAGAAAAAAAATTGTTCCCCCAAAAACCTGTTAGGAGCACGTTTCAGGCAATTTAAAGCTGATTGGTAGTGATTTTTTTGTGATTTTTTTTTTTCGTTTCGGTAGTGACGAAAAGTGACGAGTGACGAAAACAGAAAAAAATATGTTCCCCCAAAAACCTGTTAGGAGCACGTTTCAGGCAATTTAAAGCTGATTGGTAGTGATTTATTTGTGAATTTTATTTTTCGTTTCGGCAGTGACGAAAAGTGACGAGTGACGAAAACAGAAAAAAAATTGTTCCCCCAAAAACCTGTAAGGAGGACGTTTCAGGCAATTTAAAGCTGATTGGTAGTGATTTTTTTGTGAATTTTTTTTTCCGTTTCGGCAGTGACGAAAAGTGACGAGTGACGAAAACAGAAAAAAAATTGTTCACCCAAAAACCTGTTAGGAGCACGTATAAAGGCAATTTAAAGCTGATTGGTAGTGATTTTTTTGTGAATTTTTTTTTCCGTTTCGGTAGTGACGAAAAGTGACGAGTGACGAAAACAGAAAAAAAAAAATTCCCCCAAAAACCTGTAAGGAGGACGTTTCAGGCAATTTAAAGCTGATTGGTAGTGATTTATTTGTGAATTTTATTTTTCGTTTCGGCAGTGACGAAAAGTGACGAGTGACGAAAACAGAAAAAAAATTGTTCCCCCAAAAACCTGTTAGGAGCACGTTTCAGGCAATTTAAAGCTGATTGGTAGTGATTTTTTTGTGATTTTTTTTTTCCGTTTCGGTAGTGACGAAAAGTGACGAGTGAGGAAAACAGAAAAAAAATTGTTCCCCCAAAAACCTGTAAGGAGGACGTTTCAGGCAATTTAAAGCTGATTGGTAGTGATTTCTTTGTGAATTTCTTTTTCCGTTTCGGTAGTGACGAAAAGTGACGAGTGATGAAAACAGAAAAAAAAATGTTCCCCCAAAAACCTGTTAGGAGGACGTTTCAGGTAATTTAAAGCTGATTGGTAGTGATTTTTTTGTGAATTTTTTTTTCCGTTTCGGCAGTGACGAAAAGTGACGAGTGACGAAAACAGAAAAAAAATTGTTCCCCCAAAAACCTGTTAGGAGCACGTATAAAGGCAATTTAAAGCTGATTGGTAGTGATTTTTTTGTGAATTTTTTTTTCCGTTTCGGTAGTGACGAAAAGTGACGAGTGACGAAAACAGAAAAAAAAAAATTCCCCCAAAAACCTGTAAGGAGGACGTTTCAGGCAATTTAAAGCTGATTGGTAGTGATTTATTTGTGAATTTTATTTTTCGTTTCGGCAGTGACGAAAAGTGACGAGTGACGAAAACAGAAAAAAAATTGTTCCCCCAAAAACCTGTTAGGAGCACGTTTCAGGCAATTTAAAGCTGATTGGTAGTGATTTTTTTGTGATTTTTTTTTTCCGTTTCGGTAGTGACGAAAAGTGACGAGTGACGAAAACAGAAAAAAAATTGTTCCCCCAAAAACCTGTAAGGAGGACGTTTCAGGCAATTTAAAGCTGATTGGTAGTGATTTTTTTGTGAATTTTTTTTTCCGTTTCGGCAGTGACGAAAAGTGACGAGTGACGAAAACAGAAAAAAAATTGTTCCCCCAAACACCTGTTAGGAGCACGTTTGCTCCTAGTGACGAAAAGTGACGAGTGACGAAAACAAAAACCTGTTAGGAGCACGTTTCAGGCAATTTAAAGCTGATTGGTAATGAAAAAAAAAATGTTCCCCCAAAAACCTGTTAGGAGCACGTTTCAGGCAATTTAAAGCTGATTGGTAGTGATTTTTTTGTGATTTTTTTTTTCCGTTTCGGTAGTGACGAAAAGTGACGAGTGACGAAAACAGAAAAAAAATTGTTCCCCCAAAAACCTGTAAGGAGGACGTTTCAGGCAATTTAAAGCTGATTGGTAGTGATTTTTTTGTGAATTTTTTTTTCCGTTTCGGCAGTGACGAAAAGTGACGAGTGACGAAAACAGAAAAAAAATTGTTCCCCCAAACACCTGTTAGGAGCACGTTTGCTCCTAGTGACGAAAAGTGACGAGTGACGAAAACAAAAACCTGTTAGGAGCACGTTTCAGGCAATTTAAAGCTGATTGGTAATGATTTTTTTGTGATTTTTTTTTCCGTTTCGGTAGTGACGAAAAGTGACAAGTGACGAAAACAGAAAAAAAAATGTTCCCCCAAAAACCTCTTAGGAGCACGTTTCAGGCAATTTAAAGCTGATTGGTAGTGATTTTTTTGTAATTTTTTTTTTCCGTTTCAGTAGTGACGCTACCGAAACGAAAAAAAAATTGTTCCCCCAAAAACCTGTTAGGAGCACGTTTCAGGCAATTTAAAGCTGATTGGTAGTGATTTTTTTGTGATTTTTTTTCCGTTTCGGTAGTGACGAAAAGTGACGAGTGAGGAAAACAGAAAAAAAATTGTTCCCCCAAAAACCTGTAAGGAGGACGTTTCAGGCAATTTAAAGCTGATTGGTAGTGATTTTTTTGTGATTTTTTTCTTCCGTTTCGGTAGTGACGAAAAGTGACGAGTGACGAAAACAGAAAAAAAATTGTTCCCCCAAAAACCTGTTAGGAGCACGTTTCAGGCAATTTAAAGCTGATTGGTAGTGATTTTTTTGTGAAATTTTTTTTCCGTTTCGGTAGTGACGAAAAGTGACGAGTGACGAAAACAGAAAAAGAATTGTTCCCCCAAAAACCTGTAAGGAGGACGTTTCAGGCAATTTAAAGCTGATTGGTAGTGATTTTTTAGTGAATTTTTTTTCCGTTTCGGTAGTGACGAAAAGTGACGAGTGACGAAAACAGAAAAAAAAATGTTCCCCCAAAAACCTGTTAGGAGCACGTTTCAGGCAATTTAAAGCTGATTGGTAGTGATTTTTTTGTGAATTTTTTTTCCCGTTTCGGTAGTGACGAAAAGTGACGAAAACAGAAAAAAAATTGTTCCCCCAAAAACCTGTTAGGAGCACGTTTCAGGCAATTTAAAGCTGATTGGTAGTGATTTTTTTGTGATTTTTTTTCCGTTTCGGTAGTGACGAAAAGTGACGAGTGAGGAAAACAGAAAAAAAATTGTTCCCCCAAAAACCTGTAAGGAGGACGTTTCAGGCAATTTAAAGCTGATTGGTAGTGATTTTTTTGTGAATTTCTTTTTCCGTTTCGGTAGTGACGAAAAGTGACGAGTGACGAAAACAGAAAAAAAATTGTTCCCCCAAAAACCTGTAAGGAGGACGTTTCAGGCAATTTAAAGCTGATTGGTAGTGATTTTTTTGTGAATTTTTTTTTCCGTTTCGGCAGTGACGAAAAGTGACGAGTGACGAAAACAGAAAAAAAATTGTTCCCCCAAAAACCTGTTAGGAGCACGTATAAAGGCAATTTAAAGCTGATTGGTAGTGATTTTTTTGTGAATTTTTTTTTCCGTTTCGGTAGTGACGAAAAGTGACGAGTGACGAAAACAGAAAAAAAAAAAATCCCCCAAAAACCTGTAAGGAGGACGTTTCAGGCAATTTAAAGCTGATTGGTAGTGATTTATTTGTGAATTTTATTTTTCGTTTCGGCAGTGACGAAAAGTGACGAGTGACGAAACAGAAAAAAAATTGTTCCCCCAAAAACCTGTTAGGAGCACGTTTCAGGCAATTTAAAGCTGATTGGTAGTGATTTTTTTGTGATTTTTTTTTTCCGTTTCGGTAGTGACGAAAAGTGACGAGTGAGGAAAACAGAAAAAAAATTGTTCCCCCAAAAACCTGTAAGGAGGACGTTTCAGGCAATTTAAAGCTGATTGGTAGTGATTTCTTTGTGAATTTCTTTTTCCGTTTCGGTAGTGACGAAAAGTGACGAGTGATGAAAACAGAAAAAAAAATGTTCCCCCAAAAACCTGTTAGGAGCACGTTTCAGGCAATTTAAAGCTGATTGGTAGTGATTTTTTTGTGATTTTTTTTTTCCGTTTCGGTAGTGACGAAAAGTGACGAGTGACGAAAACAGAAAAAAAATTGTTCCCCCAAAAACCTGTAAGGAGGACGTTTCAGGCAATTTAAAGCTGATTGGTAGTGATTTTTTTGTGAATTTTTTTTTCCGTTTCGGTAGTGACGAAAAGTGACGAGTGACGAAAACAGAAAAAAAAAAATTCCCCCAAAAACCTGTAAGGAGGACGTTTCAGGCAATTTAAAGCTGATTGGTAGTGATTTATTTGTGAATTTTATTTTTCGTTTCGGCAGTGACGAAAAGTGACGAGTGACGAAAACAGAAAAAAAATTGTTCCCCCAAAAACCTGTTAGGAGCACGTTTCAGGCAATTTAAAGCTGATTGGTAGTGATTTTTTTGTGATTTTTTTTTTCCGTTTCGGTAGTGACGAAAAGTGACGAGTGACGAAAACAGAAAAAAAATTGTTCCCCCAAAAACCTGTAAGGAGGACGTTTCAGGCAATTTAAAGCTGATTGGTAGTGATTTTTTTGTGAATTTTTTTTTCCGTTTCGGCAGTGACGAAAAGTGACGAGTGACGAAAACAGAAAAAAAATTGTTCCCCCAAAAACCTGTTAGGAGCACGTATAAAGGCAATTTAAAGCTGATTGGTAGTGATTTTTTTGTGAATTTTTTTTTCCGTTTCGGTAGTGACGAAAAGTGACGAGTGACGAAAACAGAAAAAAAAAAATTCCCCCAAAAACCTGTAAGGAGGACGTTTCAGGCAATTTAAAGCTGATTGGTAGTGATTTATTTGTGAATTTTATTTTTCGTTTCGGCAGTGACGAAAAGTGACGAGTGACGAAAACAGAAAAAAAATTGTTCCCCCAAAAACCTGTTAGGAGCACGTTTCAGGCAATTTAAAGCTGATTGGTAGTGATTTTTTTGTGATTTTTTTTTTCCGTTTCGGTAGTGACGAAAAGTGACGAGTGACGAAAACAGAAAAAAAATTGTTCCCCCAAAAACCTGTAAGGAGGACGTTTCAGGCAATTTAAAGCTGATTGGTAGTGATTTTTTTGTGAATTTTTTTTTCCGTTTCGGCAGTGACGAAAAGTGACGAGTGACGAAAACAGAAAAAAAATTGTTCCCCCAAACACCTGTTAGGAGCACGTTTGCTCCTAGTGACGAAAAGTGACGAGTGACGAAAACAAAAACCTGTTAGGAGCACGTTTCAGGCAATTTAAAGCTGATTGGTAATGATTTTTTTGTGATTTTTTTTTCCGTTTCGGTAGTGACGAAAAGTGACAAGTGACGAAAACAGAAAAAAAAATGTTCCCCCAAAAACCTCTTAGGAGCACGTTTCAGGCAATTTAAAGCTGATTGGTAGTGATTTTTTTGTAATTTTTTTTTTCCGTTTCAGTAGTGACGCTACCGAAACGAAAAAAAAATTGTTCCCCCAAAAACCTGTTAGGAGCACGTTTCAGGCAATTTAAAGCTGAATGGTAGTGATTTTTTTGTGATTTTTTTTCCGTTTCGGTAGTGACGAAAAGTGACGAGTGAGGAAAACAGAAAAAAAATTGTTCCCCCAAAAACCTGTAAGGAGGACGTTTCAGGCAATTTAAAGCTGATTGGTAGTGATTTTTTTGTGATTTTTTTCTTCCGTTTCGGTAGTGACGAAAAGTGACGAGTGACGAAAACAGAAAAAAAATTGTTCCCCCAAAAACCTGTTAGGAGCACGTTTCAGGCAATTTAAAGCTGATTGGTAGTGATTTTTTTGTGATTTTTTTTTTCCGTTTCGGTAGTGACGAAAAGTGACGAGTGACGAAAACAGAAAAAGAATTGTTCCCCCAAAAACCTGTAAGGAGGACGTTTCAGGCAATTTAAAGCTGATTGGTAGTGATTTTTTAGTGATTTTTTTTTCCGTTTCGGTAGTGACGAAAAGTGACGAGTGACGAAAACAGAAAAAAAAATGTTCCCCCAAAAACCTGTTAGGAGCACGTTTCAGGCAATTTAAAGCTGATTGGTAGTGATTTTTTTGTGAATTTTTTTTCCCGTTTCGGTAGTGACGAAAAGTGACGAAAACAGAAAAAAAATTGTTCCCCAAAAAACCTGTTAGGAGCACGTTTCAGGCAATTTAAAGCTGATTGGTAGTGATTTTTTTGTGATTTTTTTTCCGTTTCGGTAGTGACGAAAAGTGACGAGTGAGGAAAACAGAAAAAAAATTGTTCCCCCAAAAACCTGTAAGGAGGACGTTTCAGGCAATTTAAAGCTGATTGGTAGTGATTTTTTTGTGAATTTCTTTTTCCGTTTCGGTAGTGACGAAAAGTGACGAGTGATGAAAACAGAAAAAAAATTGTTCCCCCAAAAACCTGTTAAGAGCACGTTTCAGGCAATTTAAAGCTGATTGGTAGTGACTTTTTTGTGATTTTTTCCGTTTCGGTAGTGACGAAAAGTGACGAGTGACGAAAACAGAAAAAAAATTGTTCCCCCAAAAACCTGTAAGGAGGACGTTTCAGGCAATTTAAAGCTGATTGGTAGTGATTTTTTTGTGAATTTTTTTTTCCGTTTCGGCAGTGACGAAAAGTGACGAGTGACGAAAACAGAAAAAAAATTGTTCCCCCAAAAACCTGTTAGGAGCACGTATAAAGGCAATTTAAAGCTGATTGGTAGTGATTTTTTTGTGAATTTTTTTTTCCGTTTCGGTAGTGACGAAAAGTGACGAGTGACGAAAACAGAAAAAAAAAAATTCCCCCAAAAACCTGTAAGGAGGACGTTTCAGGCAATTTAAAGCTGATTGGTAGTGATTTATTTGTGAATTTTATTTTTCGTTTCGGCAGTGACGAAAAGTGACGAGTGACGAAAACAGAAAAAAAATTGTTCCCCCAAAAACCTGTTAGGAGCACGTTTCAGGCAATTTAAAGCTGATTGGTAGTGATTTTTTTGTATTTTTTTTTTTCCGTTTCAGTAGTGACGCTACCGAAACGAAAAAAAAATTGTTCCCCCAAAAACCTGTTAGGAGCACGTTTCAGGCAATTTAAAGCTGATTGGTAGTAACTTTTTTGTGATTTTTTTTTTCCGTTTCGGTAGTGACGCTACCGAAACGAAAAAAAAATTGTTCCCCCAAAAACCTGTTAGGAGCACGTTTCAGGCAATTTAAAGCTGATTGGTAGTGATTTTTTTGTGATTTTTTTTTCCCGTTTCGGTAGTGACGAAAAGTGACGAGTGACGAAAAGAGAAAAAAAATTGTTCCCCCAAAAACCTGTAAGGAGGACGTTTCAGGCAATTTAAAGCTGATTGGTAGTGATTTCTTTGTGAATTTCTTTTTCCGTTTCGGTAGTGACGAAAAGTGACGAGTGACGAAAACAGAAAAAAAATTGTTCCCCCAAAAACCTGTTAGGAGCACGTTTCAGGCAATTTAAAGCTGATTGGTAGTGATTTTTTTGTGATTTTTTTTTTCCGTTTCGGTAGTGACGAAAAGTGACGAGTGAGGAAAACAGAAAAAAAATTGTTCCCCCAAAAACCTGTAAGGAGGACGTTTCAGGCAATTTAAAGCTGATTGGTAGTGATTTCTTTGTGAATTTCTTTTTCCGTTTCGGTAGTGACGAAAAGTGACGAGTGATGAAAACAGAAAAAAAAATGTTCCCCCAAAAACCTGTTAGGAGGACGTTTCAGGCAATTTAAAGCTGATTGGTAGTGATTTTTTTGTGAATTTTTTTTTCCGTTTCGGCAGTGACGAAAAGTGACGAGTGACGAAAACAGAAAAAAAATTGTTCCCCCAAAAACCTGTTAGGAGCACGTATAAAGGCAATTTAAAGCTGATTGGTAGTGATTTTTTTGTGAATTTTTTTTTCCGTTTCGGTAGTGACGAAAAGTGACGAGTGACGAAAAAAAAAAAAAAAAATTCCCCCAAAAACCTGTAAGGAGGACGTTTCAGGCAATTTAAAGCTGATTGGTAGTGATTTATTTGTGAATTTTATTTTTCGTTTCGGCAGTGACGAAAAGTGACGAGTGACGAAAACAGAAAAAAAATTGTTCCCCCAAAAACCTGTTAGGAGCACGTTTCAGGCAATTTAAAGCTGATTGGTAGTGATTTTTTTGTGATTTTTTTTTTCCGTTTCGGTAGTGACGAAAAGTGACGAGTGACGAAAACAGAAAAAAAATTGTTCCCCCAAAAACCTGTAAGGAGGACGTTTCAGGCAATTTAAAGCTGATTGGTAGTGATTTTTTTGTGAATTTTTTTTTCCGTTTCGGCAGTGACGAAAAGTGACGAGTGACGAAAACAGAAAAAAAATTGTTCCCCCAAACACCTGTTAGGAGCACGTTTGCTCCTAGTGACGAAAAGTGACGAGTGACGAAAACAAAAACCTGTTAGGAGCACGTTTCAGGCAATTTAAAGCTGATTGGTAATGAAAAAAAAATTGTTCCCCCAAAAACCTGTTAGGAGCACGTTTCAGGCAATTTAAAGCTGATTGGTAGTGATTTTTTTGTGATTTTTTTTTTCCGTTTCGGTAGTGACGAAAAGTGACGAGTGACGAAAACAGAAAAAAAATTGTTCCCCCAAAAACCTGTAAGGAGGACGTTTCAGGCAATTTAAAGCTGATTGGTAGTGATTTTTTTGTGAATTTTTTTTTCCGTTTCGGCAGTGACGAAAAGTGACGAGTGACGAAAACAGAAAAAAAATTGTTCCCCCAAACACCTGTTAGGAGCACGTTTGCTCCTAGTGACGAAAAGTGACGAGTGACGAAAACAAAAACCTGTTAGGAGCACGTTTCAGGCAATTTAAAGCTGATTGGTAATGAAAAAAAAATTGTTCCCCCAAAAACCTGTTAGGAGCACGTTTCAGGCAATTTAAAGCTGATTGGTAGTGATTTTTTTGTGATTTTTTTTTTCCGTTTCGGTAGTGACGAAAAGTGACGAGTGACGAAAACAGAAAAAAAATTGTTCCCCCAAAAACCTGTAAGGAGGACGTTTCAGGCAATTTAAAGCTGATTGGTAGTGATTTTTTTGTGAATTTTTTTTTCCGTTTCGGCAGTGACGAAAAGTGACGAGTGACGAAAACAGAAAAAAAATTGTTCCCCCAAACACCTGTTAGGAGCACGTTTGCTCCTAGTGACGAAAAGTGACGAGTGACGAAAACAAAAACCTGTTAGGAGCACGTTTCAGGCAATTTAAAGCTGATTGGTAATGATTTTTTTGTGATTTTTTTTTCCGTTTCGGTAGTGACGAAAAGTGACAAGTGACGAAAACAGAAAAAAAAATGTTCCCCCAAAAACCTCTTAGGAGCACGTTTCAGGCAATTTAAAGCTGATTGGTAGTGATTTTTTTGTAATTTTTTTTTTCCGTTTCAGTAGTGACGCTACCGAAACGAAAAAAAAATTGTTCCCCCAAAAACCTGTTAGGAGCACGTTTCAGGCAATTTAAAGCTGATTGGTAGTGATTTTTTTGTGATTTTTTTTCCGTTTCGGTAGTGACGAAAAGTGACGAGTGAGGAAAACAGAAAAAAAATTGTTCCCCCAAAAACCTGTAAGGAGGACGTTTCAGGCAATTTAAAGCTGATTGGTAGTGATTTTTTTGTGATTTTTTTCTTCCGTTTCGGTAGTGACGAAAAGTGACGAGTGACGAAAACAGAAAAAAAATTGTTCCCCCAAAAACCTGTTAGGAGCACGTTTCAGGCAATTTAAAGCTGATTGGTAGTGATTTTTTTGTGAAATTTTTTTTCCGTTTCGGTAGTGACGAAAAGTGACGAGTGACGAAAACAGAAAAAGAATTGTTCCCCCAAAAACCTGTAAGGAGGACGTTTCAGGCAATTTAAAGCTGATTGGTAGTGATTTTTTAGTGAATTTTTTTTCCGTTTCGGTAGTGACGAAAAGTGACGAGTGACGAAAACAGAAAAAAAAATGTTCCCCCAAAAACCTGTTAGGAGCACGTTTCAGGCAATTTAAAGCTGATTGGTAGTGATTTTTTTGTGAATTTTTTTTCCCGTTTCGGTAGTGACGAAAAGTGACGAAAACAGAAAAAAAATTGTTCCCCCAAAAACCTGTTAGGAGCACGTTTCAGGCAATTTAAAGCTGATTGGTAGTGATTTTTTTGTGATTTTTTTTCCGTTTCGGTAGTGACGAAAAGTGACGAGTGAGGAAAACAGAAAAAAAATTGTTCCCCCAAAAACCTGTAAGGAGGACGTTTCAGGCAATTTAAAGCTGATTGGTAGTGATTTTTTTGTGAATTTCTTTTTCCGTTTCGGTAGTGACGAAAAGTGACGAGTGACGAAAACAGAAAAAAAATTGTTCCCCCAAAAACCTGTAAGGAGGACGTTTCAGGCAATTTAAAGCTGATTGGTAGTGATTTTTTTGTGAATTTTTTTTTCCGTTTCGGCAGTGACGAAAAGTGACGAGTGACGAAAACAGAAAAAAAATTGTTCCCCCAAAAACCTGTTAGGAGCACGTATAAAGGCAATTTAAAGCTGATTGGTAGTGATTTTTTTGTGAATTTTTTTTTCCGTTTCGGTAGTGACGAAAAGTGACGAGTGACGAAAACAGAAAAAAAAAAATTCCCCCAAAAACCTGTAAGGAGGACGTTTCAGGCAATTTAAAGCTGATTGGTAGTGATTTATTTGTGAATTTTATTTTTCGTTTCGGCAGTGACGAAAAGTGACGAGTGACGAAAACAGAAAAAAAATTGTTCCCCCAAAAACCTGTTAGGAGCACGTATAAAGGCAATTTAAAGCTGATTGGTAGTGATTTTTTTGTGAATTTTTTTTTCCGTTTCGGTAGTGACGAAAAGTGACGAGTGACGAAAACAGAAAAAAAAAAATTCCCCCAAAAACCTGTAAGGAGGACGTTTCAGGCAATTTAAAGCTGATTGGTAGTGATTTATTTGTGAATTTTATTTTTCGTTTCGGCAGTGACGAAAAGTGACGAGTGACGAAAACAGAAAAAAAATTGTTCCCCCAAAAACCTGTTAGGAGCACGTTTCAGGCAATTTAAAGCTGATTGGTAGTGATTTTTTTGTGATTTTTTTTTTCCGTTTCGGTAGTGACGAAAAGTGACGAGTGAGGAAAACAGAAAAAAAATTGTTCCCCCAAAAACCTGTAAGGAGGACGTTTCAGGCAATTTAAAGCTGATTGGTAGTGATTTCTTTGTGAATTTCTTTTTCCGTTTCGGTAGTGACGAAAAGTGACGAGTGATGAAAACAGAAAAAAAAATGTTCCCCCAAAAACCTGTTAGGAGCACGTTTCAGGCAATTTAAAGCTGATTGGTAGTGATTTTTTTGTGATTTTTTTTTTCCGTTTCGGTAGTGACGAAAAGTGACGAGTGACGAAAACAGAAAAAAAATTGTTCCCCCAAAAACCTGTAAGGAGGACGTTTCAGGCAATTTAAAGCTGATTGGTAGTGATTTTTTTGTGAATTTTTTTTTCCGTTTCGGCAGTGACGAAAAGTGACGAGTGACGAAAACAGAAAAAAAATTGTTCCCCCAAAAACCTGTTAGGAGCACGTATAAAGGCAATTTAAAGCTGATTGGTAGTGATTTTTTTGTGAATTTTTTTTTCCGTTTCGGTAGTGACGAAAAGTGACGAGTGACGAAAACAGAAAAAAAAAAATTCCCCCAAAAACCTGTAAGGAGGACGTTTCAGGCAATTTAAAGCTGATTGGTAGTGATTTATTTGTGAATTTTATTTTTCGTTTCGGCAGTGACGAAAAGTGACGAGTGACGAAAACAGAAAAAAAATTGTTCCCCCAAAAACCTGTTAGGAGCACGTTTCAGGCAATTTAAAGCTGATTGGTAGTGATTTTTTTGTGATTTTTTTTTTCCGTTTCGGTAGTGACGAAAAGTGACGAGTGACGAAAACAGAAAAAAAATTGTTCCCCCAAAAACCTGTAAGGAGGACGTTTCAGGCAATTTAAAGCTGATTGGTAGTGATTTCTTTGTGAATTTCTTTTTCCGTTTCGGCAGTGACGAAAAGTGACGAGTGACGAAAACAGAAAAAAAATTGTTCCCCCAAACACCTGTTAGGAGCACGTTTGCTCCTAGTGACGAAAAGTGACGAGTGACGAAAACAAAAACCTGTTAGGAGCACGTTTCAGGCAATTTAAAGCTGATTGGTAATGAAAAAAAAATTGTTCCCCCAAAAACCTGTTAGGAGCACGTTTCAGGCAATTTAAAGCTGATTGGTAGTGATTTTTTTGTGATTTTTTTTTTCCGTTTCGGTAGTGACGAAAAGTGACGAGTGACGAAAACAGAAAAAAAATTGTTCCCCCAAAAACCTGTAAGGAGGACGTTTCAGGCAATTTAAAGCTGATTGGTAGTGATTTTTTTGTGAATTTTTTTTTCCGTTTCGGCAGTGACGAAAAGTGACGAGTGACGAAAACAGAAAAAAAATTGTTCCCCCAAACACCTGTTAGGAGCACGTTTGCTCCTAGTGACGAAAAGTGACGAGTGACGAAAACAAAAACCTGTTAGGAGCACGTTTCAGGCAATTTAAAGCTGATTGGTAATGAAAAAAAAATTGTTCCCCCAAAAACCTGTTAGGAGCACGTTTCAGGCAATTTAAAGCTGATTGGTAGTGATTTTTTTGTGATTTTTTTTTTCCGTTTCGGTAGTGACGAAAAGTGACGAGTGACGAAAACAGAAAAAAAATTGTTCCCCCAAAAACCTGTAAGGAGGACGTTTCAGGCAATTTAAAGCTGATTGGTAGTGATTTTTTTGTGAATTTTTTTTTCCGTTTCGGCAGTGACGAAAAGTGACGAGTGACGAAAACAGAAAAAAAATTGTTCCCCCAAACACCTGTTAGGAGCACGTTTGCTCCTAGTGACGAAAAGTGACGAGTGACGAAAACAAAAACCTGTTAGGAGCACGTTTCAGGCAATTTAAAGCTGATTGGTAATGATTTTTTTGTGATTTTTTTTTCCGTTTCGGTAGTGACGAAAAGTGACAAGTGACGAAAACAGAAAAAAAAATGTTCCCCCAAAAACCTCTTAGGAGCACGTTTCAGGCAATTTAAAGCTGATTGGTAGTGATTTTTTTGTAATTTTTTTTTTCCGTTTCAGTAGTGACGCTACCGAAACGAAAAAAAAATTGTTCCCCCAAAAACCTGTTAGGAGCACGTTTCAGGCAATTTAAAGCTGATTGGTAGTGATTTTTTTGTGATTTTTTTTCCGTTTCGGTAGTGACGAAAAGTGACGAGTGAGGAAAACAGAAAAAAAATTGTTCCCCCAAAAACCTGTAAGGAGGACGTTTCAGGCAATTTAAAGCTGATTGGTAGTGATTTTTTTGTGATTTTTTTCTTCCGTTTCGGTAGTGACGAAAAGTGACGAGTGACGAAAACAGAAAAAAAATTGTTCCCCCAAAAACCTGTTAGGAGCACGTTTCAGGCAATTTAAAGCTGATTGGTAGTGATTTTTTTGTGAAATTTTTTTTCCGTTTCGGTAGTGACGAAAAGTGACGAGTGACGAAAACAGAAAAAGAATTGTTCCCCCAAAAACCTGTAAGGAGGACGTTTCAGGCAATTTAAAGCTGATTGGTAGTGATTTTTTAGTGAATTTTTTTTCCGTTTCGGTAGTGACGAAAAGTGACGAGTGACGAAAACAGAAAAAAAAATGTTCCCCCAAAAACCTGTTAGGAGCACGTTTCAGGCAATTTAAAGCTGATTGGTAGTGATTTTTTTGTGAATTTTTTTTCCCGTTTCGGTAGTGACGAAAAGTGACGAAAACAGAAAAAAAATTGTTCCCCCAAAAACCTGTTAGGAGCACGTTTCAGGCAATTTAAAGCTGATTGGTAGTGATTTTTTTGTGATTTTTTTTCCGTTTCGGTAGTGACGAAAAGTGACGAGTGAGGAAAACAGAAAAAAAATTGTTCCCCCAAAAACCTGTAAGGAGGACGTTTCAGGCAATTTAAAGCTGATTGGTAGTGATTTTTTTGTGAATTTCTTTTTCCGTTTCGGTAGTGACGAAAAGTGACGAGTGACGAAAACAGAAAAAAAATTGTTCCCCCAAAAACCTGTAAGGAGGACGTTTCAGGCAATTTAAAGCTGATTGGTAGTGATTTTTTTGTGAATTTTTTTTTCCGTTTCGGCAGTGACGAAAAGTGACGAGTGACGAAAACAGAAAAAAAATTGTTCCCCCAAAAACCTGTTAGGAGCACGTATAAAGGCAATTTAAAGCTGATTGGTAGTGATTTTTTTGTGAATTTTTTTTTCCGTTTCGGTAGTGACGAAAAGTGACGAGTGACGAAAACAGAAAAAAAAAAATTCCCCCAAAAACCTGTAAGGAGGACGTTTCAGGCAATTTAAAGCTGATTGGTAGTGATTTATTTGTGAATTTTATTTTTCGTTTCGGCAGTGACGAAAAGTGACGAGTGACGAAAACAGAAAAAAAATTGTTCCCCCAAAAACCTGTTAGGAGCACGTTTCAGGCAATTTAAAGCTGATTGGTAGTGATTTTTTTGTGATTTTTTTTTTCCGTTTCGGTAGTGACGAAAAGTGACGAGTGACGAAAAGAGAAAAAAAATTGTTCCCCCAAAAACCTGTAAGGAGGACGTTTCAGGCAATTTAAAGCTGATTGGTAGTGATTTTTTTGTGAATTTTTTTTCCGTTTCGGCAGTGACGAAAAGTGACGAGTGACGAAAACAGAAAAAAAATTGTTCCCCCAAACACCTGTTAGGAGCACGTTTGCTCCCAGTGACGAAAAGTGACGAGTGACGAAAACAAAAACCTGTTAGGAGCACGTTTCAGGCAATTTAAAGCTGATTGGTAATGATTTTTTTGTGATTTTTTTTTCCGTTTCGGTAGTGACGAAAAGTGACAAGTGACGAAAACAGAAAAAAAAATGTTCCCCCAAAAACCTCTTAGGAGCACGTTTCAGGCAATTTAAAGCTGATTGGTAGTGATTTTTTTGTAATTTTTTTTTTCCGTTTCAGTAGTGACGCTACCGAAACGAAAAAAAAATTGTTCCCCCAAAAACCTGTTAGGAGCACGTTTCAGGCAATTTAAAGCTGAATGGTAGTGATTTTTTTGTGATTTTTTTTCCGTTTCGGTAGTGACGAAAAGTGACGAGTGAGGAAAACAGAAAAAAAATTGTTCCCCCAAAAACCTGTAAGGAGGACGTTTCAGGCAATTTAAAGCTGATTGGTAGTGATTTTTTTGTGATTTTTTTCTTCCGTTTCGGTAGTGACGAAAAGTGACGAGTGACGAAAACAGAAAAAAAATTGTTCCCCCAAAAACCTGTTAGGAGCACGTTTCAGGCAATTTAAAGCTGATTGGTAGTGATTTTTTTGTGATTTTTTTTTTCCGTTTCGGTAGTGACGAAAAGTGACGAGTGAGGAAAACAGAAAAAAAATTGTTCCCCCAAAAACCTGTAAGGAGGACGTTTCAGGCAATTTAAAGCTGATTGGTAGTGATTTCTTTGTGAATTTCTTTTTCCGTTTCGGTAGTGACGAAAAGTGACGAGTGATGAAAACAGAAAAAAAAATGTTCCCCCAAAAACCTGTTAGGAGGACGTTTCAGGCAATTTAAAGCTGATTGGTAGTGATTTTTTTGTGAATTTTTTTTTCCGTTTCGGCAGTGACGAAAAGTGACGAGTGACGAAAACAGAAAAAAAATTGTTCCCCCAAAAACCTGTTAGGAGCACGTATAAAGGCAATTTAAAGCTGATTGGTAGTGATTTTTTTGTGAATTTTTTTTTCCGTTTCGGTAGTGACGAAAAGTGACGAGTGACGAAAACAGAAAAAAAAAAATTCCCCCAAAAACCTGTAAGGAGGACGTTTCAGGCAATTTAAAGCTGATTGGTAGTGATTTATTTGTGAATTTTATTTTTCGTTTCGGCAGTGACGAAAAGTGACGAGTGACGAAAACAGAAAAAAAATTGTTCCCCCAAAAACCTGTTAGGAGCACGTTTCAGGCAATTTAAAGCTGATTGGTAGTGATTTTTTTGTGATTTTTTTTTTCCGTTTCGGTAGTGACGAAAAGTGACGAGTGACGAAAACAGAAAAAAAATTGTTCCCCCAAAAACCTGTAAGGAGGACGTTTCAGGCAATTTAAAGCTGATTGGTAGTGATTTTTTTGTGAATTTTTTTTTCCGTTTCGGCAGTGACGAAAAGTGACGAGTGACGAAAACAAAAAAAAAATTGTTCCCCCAAACACCTGTTAGGAGCACGTTTGCTCCTAGTGACGAAAAGTGACGAGTGACGAAAACAAAAACCTGTTAGGAGCACGTTTCAGGCAATTTAAAGCTGATTGGTAATGAAAAAAAAATTGTTCCCCCAAAAACCTGTTAGGAGCACGTTTCAGGCAATTTAAAGCTGATTGGTAGTGATTTTTTTGTGATTTTTTTTTTCCGTTTCGGTAGTGACGAAAAGTGACGAGTGACGAAAACAGAAAAAAAATTGTTCCCCCAAAAACCTGTAAGGAGGACGTTTCAGGCAATTTAAAGCTGATTGGTAGTGATTTTTTTGTGAATTTTTTTTTCCGTTTCGGCAGTGACGAAAAGTGACGAGTGACGAAAACAGAAAAAAAATTGTTCCCCCAAACACCTGTTAGGAGCACGTTTGCTCCTAGTGACGAAAAGTGACGAGTGACGAAAACAAAAACCTGTTAGGAGCACGTTTCAGGCAATTTAAAGCTGATTGGTAATGATTTTTTTGTGATTTTTTTTTCCGTTTCGGTAGTGACGAAAAGTGACAAGTGACGAAAACAGAAAAAAAAATGTTCCCCCAAAAACCTCTTAGGAGCACGTTTCAGGCAATTTAAAGCTGATTGGTAGTGATTTTTTTGTAATTTTTTTTTTCCGTTTCAGTAGTGACGCTACCGAAACGAAAAAAAAATTGTTCCCCCAAAAACCTGTTAGGAGCACGTTTCAGGCAATTTAAAGTTGATTGGTAGTGATTTTTTTGTGATTTTTTTTCCGTTTCGGTAGTGACGAAAAGTGACGAGTGAGGAAAACAGAAAAAAAATTGTTCCCCCAAAAACCTGTAAGGAGGACGTTTCAGGCAATTTAAAGCTGATTGGTAGTGATTTTTTTGTGATTTTTTTCTTCCGTTTCGGTAGTGACGAAAAGTGACGAGTGACGAAAACAGAAAAAAAATTGTTCCCCCAAAAACCTGTTAGGAGCACGTTTCAGGCAATTTAAAGCTGATTGGTAGTGATTTTTTTGTGAAATTTTTTTTCCGTTTCGGTAGTGACGAAAAGTGACGAGTGACGAAAACAGAAAAAGAATTGTTCCCCCAAAAACCTGTAAGGAGGACGTTTCAGGCAATTTAAAGCTGATTGGTAGTGATTTTTTAGTGATTTTTTTTTCCGTTTCGGTAGTGACGAAAAGTGACGAGTGACGAAAACAGAAAAAAAAATGTTCCCCCAAAAACCTGTTAGGAGCACGTTTCAGGCAATTTAAAGCTGATTGGTAGTGATTTTTTTGTGAATTTTTTTTCCCGTTTCGGTAGTGACGAAAAGTGACGAAAACAGAAAAAAAATTGTTCCCCCAAAAACCTGTTAGGAGCACGTTTCAGGCAATTTAAAGCTGATTGGTAGTGATTTTTTTGTGATTTTTTTTCCGTTTCGGTAGTGACGAAAAGTGACGAGTGAGGAAAACAGAAAAAAAATTGTTCCCCCAAAAACCTGTAAGGAGGACGTTTCAGGCAATTTAAAGCTGATTGGTAGTGATTTTTTTGTGAATTTCTTTTTCCGTTTCGGTAGTGACGAAAAGTGACGAGTGACGAAAACAGAAAAAAAATTGTTCCCCCAAAAACCTGTAAGGAGGACGTTTCAGGCAATTTAAAGCTGATTGGTAGTGATTTTTTTGTGAATTTTTTTTTCCGTTTCGGCAGTGACGAAAAGTGACGAGTGACGAAAACAGAAAAAAAATTGTTCCCCCAAAAACCTGTTAGGAGCACGTATAAAGGCAATTTAAAGCTGATTGGTAGTGATTTTTTTGTGAATTTTTTTTTCCGTTTCGGTAGTGACGAAAAGTGACGAGTGACGAAAACAGAAAAAAAAAAATTCCCCCAAAAACCTGTAAGGAGGACGTTTCAGGCAATTTAAAGCTGATTGGTAGTGATTTATTTGTGAATTTTATTTTTCGTTTCGGCAGTGACGAAAAGTGACGAGTGACGAAAACAGAAAAAAAATTGTTCCCCCAAAAACCTGTTAGGAGCACGTTTCAGGCAATTTAAAGCTGATTGGTAGTGATTTTTTTGTGATTTTTTTTTTCCGTTTCGGTAGTGACGAAAAGTGACGAGTGACGAAAAGAGAAAAAAAATTGTTCCCCCAAAAACCTGTAAGGAGGACGTTTCAGGCAATTTAAAGCTGATTGGTAGTGATTTTTTTGTGATTTTTTTTTCCGTTTCGGCAGTGACGAAAAGTGACGAGTGACGAAAACAGAAAAAAAATTGTTCCCCCAAACACCTGTTAGGAGCACGTTTGCTCCTAGTGACGAAAAGTGACGAGTGACGAAAACAAAAACCTGTTAGGAGCACGTTTCAGGCAATTTAAAGCTGATTGGTAATGATTTTTTTGTGATTTTTTTTTCCGTTTCGGTAGTGACGAAAAGTGACAAGTGACGAAAACAGAAAAAAAAATGTTCCCCCAAAAACCTCTTAGGAGCACGTTTCAGGCAATTTAAAGCTGATTGGTAGTGATTTTTTTGTAATTTTTTTTTTCCGTTTCAGTAGTGACGCTACCGAAACGAAAAAAAAATTGTTCCCCCAAAAACCTGTTAGGAGCACGTTTCAGGCAATTTAAAGCTGAATGGTAGTGATTTTTTTGTGATTTTTTTTCCGTTTCGGTAGTGACGAAAAGTGACGAGTGAGGAAAACAGAAAAAAAATTGTTCCCCCAAAAACCTGTAAGGAGGACGTTTCAGGCAATTTAAAGCTGATTGGTAGTGATTTTTTTGTGATTTTTTTCTTCCGTTTCGGTAGTGACGAAAAGTGACGAGTGACGAAAACAGAAAAAAAATTGTTCCCCCAAAAACCTGTTAGGAGCACGTTTCAGGCAATTTAAAGCTGATTGGTAGTGATTTTTTTGTGATTTTTTTTTTCCGTTTCGGTAGTGACGAAAAGTGACGAGTGAGGAAAACAGAAAAAAAATTGTTCCCCCAAAAACCTGTAAGGAGGACGTTTCAGGCAATTTAAAGCTGATTGGTAGTGATTTCTTTGTGAATTTCTTTTTCCGTTTCGGTAGTGACGAAAAGTGACGAGTGATGAAAACAGAAAAAAAAATGTTCCCCCAAAAACCTGTTAGGAGGACGTTTCAGGCAATTTAAAGCTGATTGGTAGTGATTTTTTTGTGAATTTTTTTTTCCGTTTCGGCAGTGACGAAAAGTGACGAGTGACGAAAACAGAAAAAAAATTGTTCCCCCAAAAACCTGTTAGGAGCACGTATAAAGGCAATTTAAAGCTGATTGGTAGTGATTTTTTTGTGAATTTTTTTTTCCGTTTCGGTAGTGACGAAAAGTGACGAGTGACGAAAACAGAAAAAAAAAAATTCCCCCAAAAACCTGTAAGGAGGACGTTTCAGGCAATTTAAAGCTGATTGGTAGTGATTTATTTGTGAATTTTATTTTTCGTTTCGGCAGTGACGAAAAGTGACGAGTGACGAAAACAGAAAAAAAATTGTTCCCCCAAAAACCTGTTAGGAGCACGTTTCAGGCAATTTAAAGCTGATTGGTAGTGATTTTTTTGTGATTTTTTTTTTCCGTTTCGGTAGTGACGAAAAGTGACGAGTGACGAAAACAGAAAAAAAATTGTTCCCCCAAAAACCTGTAAGGAGGACGTTTCAGGCAATTTAAAGCTGATTGGTAGTGATTTTTTTGTGATTTTTTTTTTCCGTTTCGGTAGTGACGAAAAGTGACGAGTGACGAAAACAGAAAAAAAATTGTTCCCCCAAAAACCTGTTAGGAGCACGTTTCAGGCAATTTAAAGCTGATTGGTAGTGATTTTTTTGTGATTTTTGTTTTCCGTTTCGGTAGTGACGCTAACGAAACGAAAAAAAAATGTTCCCCCAAAAACCTGTTAGGAGCACGTTTCAGGCAATTTAAAGCTGATTGGTAGTGACTTTTTTGTGATTTTTTTTTCCCGTTTCGGTAGTGACGCTACCGAAATGGAAAAAAAAATGTTCCCCCAAAAACCTGTTAGGAGCACGTTTCAGGCAATTTAAAGCTGATTGGTAGTGACTTTTTTGTGATTTTTTTTTCCCGTTTCGGTAGTGACGCTACCGAAACGAAAAAAAAATGGTTCCCCCAAAAACCTGTTAGGAGCACGTTTCAGGCAATTTAAAGCTGATTGGTAGTGATTTTTTTGTGATTTTTTTTTTCCGTTTCGGTAGTGACGAAAAGTGACGAGTGACGAAAACAGAAAAAAAATTGTTCCCCCAAAAACCTGTTAGGAGCACGTTTCAGGCAATTTAAAGCTGATTGGTAGTGATTTTTTTGTGATTTTTTTTCCCCGTTTCGGTAGTGACGAAAAGTGACGAGTGACGAAAACAGAAAAAAATATGTTCCCCCAAAAACCTGTTAGGAGCACGTTTCAGGCAATTTAAAGCTGATTGGTAGTGATTTTTTTGTGAATTTTTTTTTCCGTTTCGGTAGTGATGAAAAGTGACGAGTGACGAAAAGAGAAGAAAAAATGTTCCCCCAAAAACCTGTTAGGAGCACGTTTCAGGCAATTTAAAGCTGATTGGTAGTGATTTTTTTGTGAATTTCTTTTTCCGTTTCGGTAGTGACGAAAAGTGACGAGTGACGAAAAGAGAAGAAAAAATGTTCCCCCAAAAACCTGTTAGGAGCACGTTTCAGGCAATTTAAAGCTGATTGGTAGTAATTTTTTTGTGAATTTTTTTTTCCGTTTCGGTAGTGACGAAAAGTGACGAGTGACGAAAACAGAAAAAAAAAATGTTCCCCCAAAAACCTGTTAGGAGCACGTTTCAGGCAATTTAAAGCTGATTGGTAGTGATTTTTTTGTGATTTTTTTTTTCGTTTCGGTAGTGACGAAAAGTGACGAGTGACGAAAACAGAAAAAAAATTGTTCCCCCAAAAACCTGTTAGGAGCACGTTTCAGGCAATTTAAAGCTGATTGGTAGTGATTTTTTTGTGAATTTCTTTTTCCGTTTCGGTAGTGACGAAAAGTGACGAGTGACGAAAACAGAAAAAAAATTGTTCCCCCAAAAACCTGTAAGGAGGACGTTTCAGGCAATTTAAAGCTGATTGGTAGTGATTTTTTTGTGAATGTTTTTTTCCGTTTCGGCAGTGACGAGTGACGAAAACAGAAAAAAAAATGTTCCCCCAAAAACTTGTTAGGAGCACGTTTGCTCCTAGTGACGAAAAGTGACGAGTGACGAAAACAAAAACCTGTTAGGAGCACGTTTCAGGCAATTTAAAGCTGATTGGTAGTGATTTTTTTGTGAATTTTTTTTTCCGTTTCGGTAGTGACGAAAAGTGACGAGTGACGAAAAGAGAAGAAAAAATGTTCCCCCAAAAACCTGTTAGGAGCACGTTTCAGGCAATTTAAAGCTGATTGGTAGTGATTTTTTTGTGAATTTTTTTTTCCGTTTCGGTAGTGACGAAAAGTGACGAGTGACGTAAACAGAAAAAAAAAATGTTCCCCCAAAAACCTGTTGGGAGCACGTTTCAGGCAATTTAAAGCTGATTGGTAGTGATTTTTTTGTGATTTTTTTTTTCGTTTCGGTAGTGACGAAAAGTGACGAGTGACGAAAACAGAAAAAAAATTGTTCCCCCAAAAACCTGTTAGGAGCACGTTTCAGGCAATTTAAAGCTGATTGGTAGTGATTTTTTTGTGAATTTCTTTTTCCGTTTCGGTAGTGACGAAAAGTGACGAGTGACGAAAACAGAAAAAAAATTGTTCCCCCAAAAACCTGTAAGGAGGACGTTTCAGGCAATTTAAAGCTGATTGGTAGTGATTTTTTTGTGAATGTTTTTTTCCGTTTCGGCAGTGACGAAAAGTGACGAGTGACGAAAACAGAAAAAAAAATGTTCCCCCAAAAACTTGTTAGGAGCACGTTTGCTCCTAGTGACGAAAAGTGACGAGTGACGAAAACAAAAACCTGTTAGGAGCACGTTTCAGGCAATTTAAAGCTGATTGGTAGTGATTTTTTTGTGAATTTTTTTTTCCGTTTAGGTAGTGACGAAAAGTGACAAGTGACGAAAACAGAAAAAAAATTGTTCCCCCAAAAACCTCTTAGGAGCACGTTTCAGGCAATTTAAAGCTGATTGGTAGTGACTTTTTTGTGAATTTTTTTTTCCGTTTCGGTAGTGACGCTACCGATATTTATTTACTTATATAGATCCTATAAACAATTTAATATAGGTATGGTTTGCCCACTCTTTCGATAATCATTGCTCAATTTTGGGGCTCTGGCTCATGGACTAAATGTACAAGTTACAAGTAAATGTCATTTCCAAACTTAGGACCAAGTTCTGCGAGACTGGTGAAGTCAACAAGGAAGACAACAACCAAAGACCCCTTAATTGCTTCACTGAGGAACCATAGATTTACACAACGGTACCAAAGACAGATGTCAAAGTTGCAGGACCCATGCTCAGGTGCCAGTGCCAGTCACACACACACACACACACACACACACACACACACACACACACACACACACACACACACACACACACACACACACACACACACACACACACACACACACACACACACACACACACACACACACACACACACACACACACACACACACACACACACACACACACACACACCTGTGCCTAGCACAGACCTGTGACTGGCACACACCTGTGCCTGGCACACACCTGCCTGCAAATGGTACCAGGGCTGACACCAAATAATGCGTAATCTGCATAACGGAACACCAGCATCACCTGCCCTTACACACAGCACATCTAACCAATTGAAGCCTGAGGTTCCGATTCTGCAAAATGTCAACGGTTATCTGAAAAACGTATGTTTCTATATCAGTGGTTTTCAAACTTTTTCATGTGAAGGACCCCCAAAAGGACATGAATTTGGCCACGGACCCCCCCCCACACACACCTCAAAATATTTTGTTCCAGGGACCCCCCAGAAGCAATATATACATACATATACATACATATTCACGATTTTTCTAAAATAGCAGATCTACAAGCTCATAGCGTGGCACTCGGTGCCACGCTATGAGCTTGTATATCTGCTATTTTTGAATAGCCAAAGTGTAAAATGATGCTTTTTAAGCTCATGAAAAAGTGACACAGATGAGTTCTAGGTCTTAATGGGTTCAAAACATCAGAAGCTGTGCAAAGTGCCGTACAAGGTTTAGGCAAACAGCATCAACAGGCATCCATCGGTGCACACATGTGTGCATATTTATAAACCCATTAGAGCAGAGGTCTTCAACAGGGGGTCCGGGACCCCTAGGGGGTCCTCAGAGTTACTACAGGGGGTCCGCCAAATCTTTGTGTGATAGGATTTTTTTTTTTTGTACATTAACCACTTGAATATTATATCGCTATTCTGAGGGGAACATTAGCCGAAAATAGCCGATCTACAAGCTTTGTGAGCTTGTAGATATTTTCGGCAAAGAGAGGGGGAAAAGAGCACACTAAGTACAGAGTGAAAGTTTACTTAGTGTTGATGGTTTAAGTGGTTAAATGTCTGAAAATACACATTAACATGAAACCAATGAAAAGCAACACAAGTTTATGCAATATAAGGATGAATTAGCTTTTGTTGAGCGTCAAATCCAGTACCACTGGACTTAGTCTCGCGTGGCCAGACTGTTGCCTCCCACAATTTACAAATGTTTCCGACATACATTCAGAGATTGTGGAATAGTAGTCTGGTGACGCGAGACTACACTGGACTTGTACTTTACTTGAGTATTTCCAATACTCCACTACATTTTTACTCCACAATTATTTGAAAACATTAGTATAACTTTACTTTAGCTTTCATTTTGATTATTATTATTATTGCAAAACATACATCCACTTCAGCCCTATATACATTTCGGCCATTTGAAAATAGCCCATCTACAAGCTCACAATGTGTCACATCATTACGAATTGTGAGCTTGTAGATCTGCTATTTTCATATGTTATACATTTGAGAACTTGAAATGGGACATTGTGCACAATGAGTACTTTACTTTTGGTACTTTAATGCCAATACTTTTGTACTTTTTGCATAAGTACATTTTGAATTCTGGACTTTTACTTGTAACAGAATAAGTCTCAATACCACAATGTAGAAATACAAGTAAAAGTACTGTATTAAAAACATGCTTGAGTCAAAGTACAAAAGTATAAGCATCAAAAATATACTCAAAGTAAAAGTACTCATTCTGCAGAAATGTCTCTTAAAGTTTTCAAAATTTATTCAAATATTTTGAAAATATCAAGAATGCAGATCTGCTATTTTTACTCTCTCACACACACACACACACACACACACACACACACACACACACACACACACACACACACACACACACACACACACACACACACACACACACACACACACACACACACACACACACACACACACACACACACACACACACACACACACACACACACACACACACACAAATGTTTAGGGCTGAAGTGGTTAGTCCATGTTTTGTAATAATCAAAAGTACATTGTAGTGGAGTAAAAGTACAATATTTATCTCTGAGATATAGTGGAGTAGAAGTAAATGTATTGAAAATTGGATCTCCAGTTAAGTAAAAGTTTCTCAAAATTGTACTCAAGTACAGTACTTGAGTACATGTACTTAGTTACTTTACACCGTACTAGGCCTGCAAAGCTGGTGTCAGCATCACGACCGTCATGGATTAACTTCAACCTTGTGTTTGCACCTTCCCCATTTACGGCCTGTACATCTACATAAACATTCAAATTTCAAATATAAAGTGCTTACTTCATGGCCACGGATGTTATAATTATGTACGGGCCCTCCAACGTACCTGCATCTTCCGTATTGTTCATTAAAAAGCATTTTAATCCGATCGGTGGCCATTTTCCTCATAGAGTTATAATGTAGCATAGTGCAATACACCTCCCAGCCGATAGGGTAGCGTAGTTTCAAGCATATGGTGAATCGACGGAGAAAATGGCCACCAATCAGATTAAAATGCTTTTTATTGAAAAATACGGAGGATACAGGTACTTCTGAGGGCCCTTACACTAGAATAACATCCGTGGCCATAAAGTAAGCACTTTATATTTGAAATATGATCGTTAATGTAGATGTAAATGGAGAAATTGCAAATACCAGGTTGAAGTTAATCCATGACTGTCATGATATGACAGTCAGTCATGTTTCAGGACTAAAAAAAGACGATTCATATTCACTTCACACAGCAATGCTTCATCCTCACTAGTTGTTGCTTTTTTACCAAGTCAAATAACAGTGAAATTACACACGCAATTCCTTAATGCTAAGCAGTTAATTAGCTAAGCTAAGTAGCTAACACACACCTGCAGAACACTTACCTGTTCGGTGGTCTGGATGGAGATGTTTTCACAGTCTGGTCACAGTGTGTTTTAACAGCTTTTTTCACCAACCTGTTAAACACTGATAACTCTACTCGACGTCCATGTGGAGTAACGTTACTTTAGGAGTTGTTTATTTCACTATAAGAGTATTTTTTCCTTGCAAACAGAGTGGGTCCTTTTCACTCTGTGAGTGGGTCACAAACATTTGTGATTGCTGGAAGGTGTGAGGGGGAGGGGCTGACAATTAAAGGACTCTAATAGCCCCGCCCCTCCCTGCTTCCTAGAGCAGTGGTTCTCAACCTGTGGGTCTGGACCCCACATGATTTTTTTGAGGGGGGGGGGGGGGGGGGGTTCCCTGACAGTGAAGTGACAAATAAAGGAATTTTAAGACCTTTTTAATACCAAAAACACAAGTACTACATCAAAAGTAATCAACAAACCCAACATCAACAAAATACTATAAAAACTGGTCAAACATTTTACATCTGTTATTTTCACAATATTTATCTGTGGAGTTAAACTAAATGTAACGCCTCAACTCCTACTTTCAAAGTTCTTGTCAGGGTGGGGGGTCCCCAGTTCAAATATGATTATTTTGGGGGGTCCCCAGTTCAAATATGATTATTTTGGGGGGTCCCCAGTTCAAATATGATTATTTTGGAAGGTCACGGCCTGAAAAAGTTGAGAACCACTGTCCAAGGGCAGGGTTTCTCAAAGTAGGTGCCCCGGCCCCCGTTGCACCCTAGGGTGCCGTGACACAAGTCCAGGGCCCAGGGTGGGCGCAGAATACGTTGATAATATTTGCAAATCATCAATATATCACTTCAGTTTAACCACTTCACCTCACTGCGTTCTTTTTCCATCTACTGTACACCAAATCTCTTTGCCAAAAATAGCCGATCTACAAGCTCACAACACGTGATGTTCATTCCGCGTGCGGTTAGGGTTAGGTATAGGGTTAGTAACCGTCGGAACAATGACACGGCACCTTACCAGGCTGGACAAGCTGGTCAGGTTGGTTTTTGCTGGTTTGTCAGCTTGGTATGGCTGGTCAGTCACCCAGTCAGCCTAAGCCAGAGTCTGCTGGTCAAGTAGCCATGGTTCACATGACGTCTGTCATGGTATGACAGTCATGTTTCAGGTCTACTGGTCAAGCTGCTAGATTTGTTTTAGATAAATGTTTTTAGTAAACAAACAAATAAATAATATTCTTAGTTTTTTAAGATTTTACATGGACTCTCCAATGATCCATTCGCCCCTGGAAGAACAAGTATGACAAATGAAATGGCATATTTCTCCATGTCATAGTTTATATAGACTAGACCATACCCGTTGGGGAATATGAGCACCTAAAGTGTGTAGTTTGGCTTATGCGCTGAGAACAGAGAGTTTATCAGGGATCGAAAGTGAGTTTGTACTGTGTAGTCCATTGGTTCTGAAAGTGGGGTACGGGGACCCCCAGGGGTACTTGAGGCAGTTCCAGGGGGTCCCCAGCTAAATGATGGATAGGAACCAAATGCACCCTTATGGTTCTGTAACTCTGAGAGTGTACAAATGGAACCAAATGGACCCTAACGTGTCCATTTGCACACTCTCAGAGTTAAATTAACATTGATTTTATAATACAAATTCGGGCCCCAGGTATAAATGCCATTAAATGGGGGTCCGTAGCCTAATACATGTCAAACTGGGGGTACTTGACATTAAAATGGTTGAGAATCACTGCTAGAAAGCCGTATAAACCTTCTCTTATTGGGGTCCCTGGCTTATCTTTTCAAATGGGGGTCCGCGGGCTAATAAGTGTCAATTTGGGGGTCCTTGACATGCAAAAGTTTGAGAACCACTGGTGTAGTCAGTCGTGTGTACACACAAACGGATGCACATCCCGTCGTGGAGGCACAGAACACACCCGCGCATAACAGGCGGAGCCGTCAGCCGTCGCGAGCGCGCACAAAAACCAACACACACACACACACACACACCACGGTACATCCATGCGGCCCGTGGCCTGTCGCGAACACACACGGGCGATCATCTCCCCCCCCAGCCACACACACACACACACACCACGGAGGCACGATGCTACTCCCCCCCCGTCCCCCCCGTCGTCGCAAACACACACACACACACACACACACACACACACACACACACGAAACACAGCAGAGTTTTTGACGCACACACGCTCACTTTTAGATCCAGTCCTATTTTAAAAGTCTGCGTATGGGGGATGCACGTATCCGCGCGCCTCGTGTAGCCGGTGGGTCCATTTGGTGCCTAATCTATCATTTAGCTGGGGACCCCCTGGAACTCCCTCAGGGACCCCTGGGGGTCCCTGGACCCCACTTTGAGAACCAATGGTGTATTCGTGTGTACACACACACGCACATCCCGTCGTGGAGGCACAGAACACAAACACCCGCGCATATAACAGGCGGAGCCGTCCCCCGTCGGGAGCGCGCACAAACACAGACACACACACACACACACACACACACCACGGTACATCCTCCCGTCGCGAACACACACACACACGGGCGTCGCGTGTGTGTGTATAAAGTACAAATAAAGTACATTGTGACACGTGGCTCCCTAACGTGCATGCGCACGTGCGTGTCCACGCATACACGGCCGCGGACCCAAGTTGCAATTGTGGTGCGATCAGATTCATCTCCCCCCCACCCACACACACAGCACGGAGAATGGCGTACACACACACACACACACACACACACAGAGATCGTCCAGCGCGTTTGTTTATATCCAAGTGATTATCAATGATAGCGGCTACACCAGGCGCGCGGATAAGCGAGTCCCCCATACGCAGACTTTTAAAATAGTACTGGATCTAAAAGTGCGCGTGTGCGTATGTGCATGGTGTCACACCATGCACACAGTGCCGGTGCTAGGTAATTTGGCGCCCTAGGCAATATTTTTCCTCGCGAAACCTGGCAACACGACGCATGCGCAGTTTGATCGGACACCCAAGACCCCATCCACCGTCAGCTTACTAGAATTATAGTAGGATTTGTATATGAGAAGTAACTTTTCATAATCAGAACCCAAGGTCTTGGTGTAATTGTTTTCCCAGAATAGTTTATTCTTTCATGGATGTTTATAGTAAAATGATGCATGGATGATCATGAATATATATGTATACATAAATAACTTTATGAGTGCTACACAAATGTAATAAAATGCCTCTGGGCTTTAGACAGAGAACTAAGAGCTTCCCGTGAGTGAACAACGAATATGCAAACTGTATATCGGCATAAATATGGGGATGAATTAATTCTACTATTATGCCACCAAAATGTGGAATGCCATACCACCAACCATCAAAAAACCCTCCTTCAAAACCGCCATAAGATAAGTCTTCTAGCTTGCCAAAAGAAATGACCCCCCACTGTTTTTCTGTAAATATATTTTTACTGCTCATAGTATTGATGATTTCCTGTATAGTATGTCTTTATATGTCTTGATTAATTGCATACATAGGACCACAATGGAAACAAGCCCTCAGGGTTTTTGTGTTATCCTTTTAGCATAATTGTACATGTGCACTTTTTGAAAACTGTTAATAAAATATTCAATCAATCATTGGTTCATTGTCTCTGCCAGGCCATAGGCAAAGGGAGAGATCATGTTTTCATCTTAATCTAGCAAACAGCTGGACCGATGAGCGAAACTTCTTGTGTACGATGCCAGTAGGCCAAGGTACAGTAGGCCTACACACGTTTTCATACTGTACTATATATATTTTAAATATTCAACTTTAATTTTTATAAAAGGATCAATGGCGGTCGGATCGTGTTGAAACTTTGCCCACAGTGGTTCTCAATGTGGGGTCCAAGGACCTCCAAGGGGTCCTTGAGGGGGTTCCAGGGGGTCCCCAGCAAAATGTGTTAATACAGCATCACAATCATTTAAACCACTTTTTCCATATTTTATACGTTGGATATTCAGAAATAGCAGATGTACAAGCTCGTACATCTGCAATTTTTGAAAGCGTTTGAAAAATTGCGATTGTTTTTACACAAATCTTCTCTTCTGGGGAACCCCGGCTCAAAACATTTTCAGATGGGGGTCCGCGGCCAAATATATCAATGTGAGGGTCCTTGGCACAAAAAAGGTTTGAGAACATCTGTCATAGATGACTGACCTATACTGGCCACTTCCTGGTGGAAATACTGTATGTGCTCCAGAGCATAATATAGACCCCTAGTGTCTAGTAAAGGGGGGGGGGGGCGGGGGGAACACAGATGAAAATAAACCCAGGCAGAGTCCCTGGTTTTAGAATGCAGAGTTTGAGGGTATAAGACAATTATTGTAGGCGAAGATTTTCAAATGTTTTCAACAATAGCCGGCGACCTACAAGCTCAACACGTTGTGTGTCGTGAGCTAGCTATTTCTGAAAATGTTTGAATAGGGCTTAAGTGGTTCAAATTGAACACAAATACGGGTCAAAACATCAGCAATCTGGGAACCCATTCGTAAAATAAAAAGGAAAAAAAGATGATTTTTTCACCCCCCTTTTGTTTTTGCCGTTGGGGGCAACTCGGTTTAGTTCCGCCCCTCTCTTAATCCACTTCCTTCCGGGTGCTTCTGTGTTTATTCCCACGAACAACAACACTACATGATTAGGGCAGTGGTGCTGACAGATTCTGCTGTTGAGATATTAAAACATCGGTAATCATTGGTCTAGGACTCTCCAAAGTTGGGATCGCCAACGGACCCAGAAATCCATCGGCCTCTAATACCAATTTAAGCATCTTTCTAAAAAGTGATAAACCCTGAGCTTTAAATGAGTGCACACAGAACTGCAGCTCCTGTCTTTATTCCCATCCATCCTCCTTACAGCACCTGTCTCTGCCCTTTAAGCACAGCAGGGACTCACACTTCCTTCCGTTCTCCCCTAAAGATTAAAAATTGGCAATTGTTTGTTTTCACTCCTCCATTGCCAGCCACTGAAAGCTGGCAAAACCCTTGGTAGGCACTGGGGAAAACAAAACAAAACAAACGAGGCAAGACAGGAATGGGCATGAAAATATAAAAAAAATCTCACACATTCACGTTTAGGCTTGTGCAATATTGAGAGGAGAGCACTTGCTTCATTCTGAAGCCATTATATTGTCTCTGTCGGGTGGAAACCTCATATGTCCAAAACTTGTTACTTTTCAGGATTCAAAAGTAGGAAAAGTAGCAGATCGACAAGCTCAACGCGTTTTGAGCTTGTGGATCTGCTATTATTATTATTTTGTTTACTTACATTTTTATCCCACGATTTTGTAACCACTATTTTTTACACCCAGTGCCAATTGTCTAATAATGTCTAGTAATCCTAGGCACTACCTTCCCTCTGCCAACCTAGGGAGGCCAGGGCCGAGCTCATGCCTCCTTCAATGCATGACAGCCTACTGACCTTCTTCACCTGACAGGGGAGCGTTTTCCTAGTTGGACGTAGCGCGTGGAAAGAACACATTATTCCAACCAGTTCCCTTTCCCTCCATCAGGCGCCCCGGCTGGGCAGGGGGAGGCAGTATAGTGACCAGGATTACTGCATGTTTTTGTGAGGGTACCTACACGGGGAGAACATTCAAACTCCACACAGAAGGCCCTTTTGCCAACTGGCAGACCCGCCATGACGCGGAGGAGAGGACACGCCCCCAGCGCCCCCCTGCGGGAATCGAACCCAGGACCTTCTAGCTGTGAGGCGACAGCGCTACCGACTGCGCCACCGTGCCCCCGATAGGGGTCTGATGGGGGTCTGCTTCTTTGATGCTTTTATGTGACGCTGTAGTATGATCAAGTACACCGTTAATTTACGAAAAACACACGGTGAGGGCACGGTGGCGCAGTCGGTAGCGCTGTCGCCTCACAGCTAGAAGGTCCTGGGTTCAATTCCCGCCGGGGACGCTGTGGGCGTGTCTCCTCCTCCGCGTCATCAGCGCCCATACCCTAGGTGGGGTTGGCGAAAGGGCCCACTCTGTGTGGAGTTTGCATGTTCTCCCCGTGTCTCTCAGGGTAGTTGATACCCTCACAAAAACATGTAGTAATCCTGGTCACTAAACTCCTCCCCCATGACAGCCGGGGCGCCTGATGGAGGGGAAGGGAACTGGTTGGAATAACGTGATCCTTCCACGCGCTACGTCCAACCAGGGAAACTCCCCCCTGTCAGGTGACAAGAAGGTCAGTTGGCTCTCATGCATTGAAGGAGGCATGAGCTCGGCCCTGGTATCCCTAGGCTGGTGAGGGGAGTGTAGTGCCCAGGATCACTTAGCAAATTGGCACCGGGTGAAAAATAAGGGTTACAAAAAAAAAAAAGTTAGAATATAGAGTTAGGAGGTTTCTGCCCGACAGCAACGATATGCAGTGCATTGTCGTGAGTTAAGAGGAATAGTTCTAGTCACACCGACGAATTCCCAGTGTGTCCACATGACGTCTTCCTGCGTCAGTCAACTTGTCACGGAGATACGAGGGTATCAGTGTGATGTGGAGATGATGGGCTATGCAGCAGCGGGTTTATGCTGGTCTCGCAAAGCCACTAGCCAAACGATCTGAGATCTCTGCCTAGTGACATGTCTGGTGATGTTTAAATTCAATATACAGGTATCGGCTAGAACAGGGGTTCCCAAACAGTTTTGAAAATCTTCTGAAATAATAATTAAAAACTAAATGTAGTAAAAAAAATAAAAAAAAAGTACATCAAAATCAGATCGACCCACAAAAATGGATAGAACAGCCCAACAAAGTCTTTGCATTGGTTCTACAATGCAGTTTATTTTAAGAGCTCATTGCTGTTTCTTAATAGTTTTAGCCCCATACATTGAATTTATATGTCACCAGACGTATTGGTATAGGTGGAGATCTCAGATCGCCTGTCTACGTGGGATTAAGTCTGCGCTAGTCTCGTGTAGCCAGACAAATATTCCCTAATCTCCAAATGCTATATAACTACACCTCCTGAAATCCGAGAACGGAAGCTGTCATCTGTTCGTCATTTCCGTTCACAATATAAAATATATTTTAAAATATCTTAATTTTAGAATTTCCAATTTCTGATAAGCTTATCTGCTTCAATCCCCCCCCCCCCCCCCCCCCCTCCAGACTGTATGGCGGAAGCATTTGAAAATTGTGGGAGACAACAGTCTGGCTCGCGAGACTAAGTCTGTGCTAATATTTAAAATCTGTCAAAGTGTCTTTTAGTGTACTTGGCTGTGTTGTAGTTGAAATGCCATAGGCTGTGCGAAGTGGCTGTCACCTCTCCTTTCCTCTGGGTTTGTTTTTGGAAAGTATTCAAGTTCAGTTAATAATGATTGTTTTTCACCCAGTCTTCCCTTTTTGTCCAGTTATAGCCTTTAGATTGGTTTGTACTGCCATCTTGCAGCATTGTTCTGCAGCTCCTTACTGCTGGTTTGTTCAACAGTGCTCCATTTTCAGTGCTGATCTACTTTCTTTCGGTTTCGCTCACACAGTACAATCCCCCAGTGTTAATTTAACTCTGAGAGGGTACAAATGGGGTCCATTCGGTTCCATTTGTACTCTCAGAGTTACAATTGGAGACAATTAACAATTTTACCGTGTAAGGACAGTCAAGGAGAATGAAAATTCATCCCAGAAGTGCCATCCAGATGGTGGCCATTTATTTATTAATTCAGCACTACTAGTTCTTTGCGCCACAGCATCCGTGACAGTCCCCATGTCAGCCAATAAACACGTCCGATTCGTTTGTCAACTCAAACAGTTCTTTTAAAGTATCAAAAGATTATTTCTTGGGACCTTAAAAAGTGTTGCCCCCTGACTTAAGTATTCCAGTCCAGAAGGTGTACTGCACTACCCACAATGGGGGAGAGGGGGGGGTGTCACAAGGTTCCTTTGCGTGCGTGGCAGCCGTCACACACCCTGACAGGGTGATCCCAGCCCCGGGAGGGGACGGGCTTGATGTGCGTGGAGCAGGGGCCGCACACGCCCTGCCCGCACGCCCGGCAGTGGTGCTTGGACATGGCGGGGGTGAAGGTCTTGGAACACTGGTGACACTGGGCGATGTCCTGGTCCGGCACCCAGTATTCCGGTCGTGCCACGCCCTTCACGAAACCTGAGGCAACATGAAAGTACATGAAAAGGAACGATTGGTGGAAGTTCATGGAATAAAAGCAAAGATTTGAAGAATCAAGTTGAAACATTTTCATACATTTTCAAACATAGTGGAAATAGCAGATCTACAAGCTCACAACGGGTTCTTTAATAATGTTTTTATGAAAGTATAAAGTTGTAAAATATGTCAGTCATTTCATTGTATATTTAGGTTATTTGTCATACTTAAACCTTTTTAACACATTGACTGCCAGAATTATTTCAGATTTTTTGCAGTTTTCTGCCAGAGATTTTTCATTGAAAAAACAAAAAAGTACTCAGGAGCCGAGATACAGAATTTTTAAGTTTTAAGTTAACTAGGAAGTGGATAGGAGTCTAGATCTTCGAAAAATCATATCTCCTTGGTCTTTGTGTCAATTTTTTTTTTTTAAAGATTTTTTTCTTCTTTTTTTTTTAGAATGACTTTAGTCATTCTTGGCAGGCAAGTGATGGATTCAATAGAATGCATATATGCATTATTGGCAGGCAACGTGTTAACACAAAAAAAAAAATTATCAAAATATATCATTTACCCTACCTTAAAAACCGAAACTAGCCTGTTCTACAAGCTCTCAATGCATCTTGTAGAACAGGCTATTTTTCGCTGGGCAACATTCTTCCATAGAAGACATGCTGGCTTCATATGGAATCCAAATGACTGAAATCGTGGCGACTGAGAACTTTAAAGGGATTCTTTTTCTGACAAGGTCATTTTCTGTGTGTGTCGACTAATGGTGAATTACAGCATGCTCAAGCTTTTTGACCTGATTAGTCAGCTTTGGATGTGTTTTTTTCTGAGATCTGTCGGGAAGTCTGCGACCTTGGAGATATTCGATACGTCTGCGTTTAGTTTTTTATGTCGTGACTTTCAGTCCTAGTGCGGTGAAGGTAAACTGGCGGTGACTGCTTTCAGAGCACGATGCGGTGGTTTGAGTTTTATCATGGCAGTGACATCGGGTGGAAACCTCATATGTCCAAAACTGTTACTTTTCAGGATTTTAATTCAAAAGCATCAAAAGTAGCAGATCTGCTACTTTTGATGCTTTTGTGTGACGCTCTAGTGTGATCAAGTAGGGCGTTAATTTATGACAGAAAAACACAAAAAAAAGCTTGTGCGATGGAGCTGTATACTCACAGAGAGGGTAGTCCACAGCTGTGCTGACCATGTCTAGAGTGGACTGAGCCACCTCGGTCACCCTGCGAGCTATCAGGCCACGAGGCTCCACCTTACACACTGACACACACACACACACACAGGTTCTGAAATCAATTCCACAGTATGCAATAGGACAGTGGTTTTCAACCTTTTTCATGCCAAGGACCCCTACATTGATAAACATTTGAACCATCTGAAAATGTTTCGTGCCAGAAAATTGTAAAAAAAAAAAATTGCAGATATACACGCTGGCAGTGTGGCACGAAGTGACGCGTGAGCTTGTAAATCTGCTATTTTTTAAATAGCCAACGTAAACATTAACAATATGCATAAAGGGGTGAAAATGTATTAAGACCTTTTGCTAGGGACACCCTGGAACCCCCTCAAGGACAATTACATACACACCGTGGTGGAAAGTATCTAAGTATGTTTACTTAAGTACTGTACTTAAGTACAATTTTGAGGTATTTGTACTTTATTTGAGTATTTCCAATTTCCAATACTTCTACTTTTACTCCACTACATCTCAGAGGCAAATATTGTACTTTTACTCCACTACAATTATTTGACAACTTTAGTTACTAGTTACTTTTCAGATATACATTATGATATTATAAAACATACATTAACCACTTCATCCCTAATTTATACATATGCTATTTGAAAATAGCCGAGCTTGTAGATCTGCTATTTTCAAATATTTAGGACTTTTACTTTTGGTACTTTAAGTACATTTTGATGCCAATACTTTTGTACTTTTACTCAAGTACATTTTTAATTCTGGACTTTTACTTGTAACAGATTATTTTTATAATGCAGTATTGGTACTTTTACTTAAGTAAAGAATTTGAGTACTTTTTCCACCACTGCGTGTCGGGCAGAAAGGAATGGGGGGGCTGTGGTCTCATGTGTATAAAAATGCAGGGGGGGGTCCTTGAAATTCAAAAAAGTTTGAGAACTACTGGTCTATACGCGGTCTCACCCTGGTTGTTGGTGTCGGCCGGTCCTCCCTGGCGAAAGCAGGCGCCACACACCCTGACGGGGGCGTTGCCCCAGCCCCTCTCTGGCACGGGCATCCTGTAGGTGGAGCAGGGCTGGCAGAAACCCTCGCCGCACGAGCGACAGTGATGCTTCCTGTCCGCCTCCTCAAACGCCTTCTGACAGCCGTGGCACGCCTGGAGAGGAGAGGAGAGGAGAGGAGAGGAGACGAGACGAGACGAGACGAGACGAGACGAGACGAGAGGAGAGAAAAAACATCTTAACATTTTAAATATGGCATTCCTAAAATCTGCGTCCTAAAATATGGATGTCCTCACACAGGTATAGTAATACAAACATACCGAAAGTAAAAGTACTGAAATGTACTTTTCAGTACATGTACAGTACTATGTAAAATGTACTGAAAATATAACGATTTTTGTATAAAATAGGACTAAAGTGGTTAATATATGTTTTATAATGTAATCATTTATATCTGCAAAGTAACTAATAACTAAAGTTTTCAAATAATTGTAGTGGAGTAAAAGTACAATATTTGGAAATACTCAAGTAAAGTACAAATACCTCAACATTTTACTTAAGTACAGTACTTGAGTACATGTACTTAGTTACTTTCCACCACTGCGTGTGTGTGTGTGTGTGTGTGTGTGTGTGTGTGCTGCGTCACTCACAGTGATCTGGACGTTGGGTCTCCAGTAGGGCGGCGCCACCTGGTCAGTGAGCCAGGCGGTGACAGCCTTGGTGGGGCCGGTGCTGTAGTCGGACACAGACTGGATCACGTAGTTCATGCCGTCCAGGACCCTCTGGGCTGCGTTCTGGTGGTCCGTCAGGAAGGCATCCGACTGCAGGGGCCAGAGAGGGAGGGCGGGAGTAGGGGTCGACATTAACCATTTAACTTTTTTTTTTTTTTTAACAAATTCTTCAAACATTCTACTGAGGGTGACGGAAAGATTCGGTCGCCCGTAGTTTTGAGTCTGATAGTCTTAGGGACAACCAGAAGAAGGCCTTCTGGTTGTCCCTAAGACTATAGACTCAAAACTGCGGGTCAGAAGACCTGAGAGATCTCACATTTTGAAGTGGACAGTAATTCAGAGATGTTAAGTGTGGCCAGTCCGTGTGATGCTGTGTAGGTTGGTTAAAAGGATTTTTAAATCAATTCTGCAGTCAAAGGGCAAACACTGAAGAGCAGGCCATCACTGGTGCTTATATGTGACCTATACGAGAGTCCCCGTCATGCCCAAAGACATCCAGCTGGCACGTTGTATCTGTGGACAATGGGCCGGATTCATAACGAGGGTCGTAAATATGGTGTAAATGAAGTTCGTAAAGGAGGTCGTATTTCTGGTACTCACTAACGGACGTGCAATTCAAAAAGGGGGTCGTATATGACAGAGACGTGCGTATGACCAGTTCTATATTATAATGACAGCCAGCTGGGCGTGATGATCCCGAGAGGTTCATTTACATTGCTCCACGCCCTATTTTGCACCATAAAAGGCGTGAACCGTGACTCAGCAGTTTCTCTCTGATCAAATCTGTCACTTTACTGAACAGTGTTGCCATGTCCGCTTATTATAAGCGAATTTGCGCTTATTTTTCTGTAAAGTTGCTTGTAAATATTGGTAGAAGTGGGGTGCGGTTTTTTGGGCTTGTTTCTAAAGTATAGTTGGTTATTTGGGCTTGCTTCACAATTGTTCAATTGTTTTAACCGGTGGTTCTCAAATATTTTATGTCATGGACCCCCAAGTTAATATGTAGGCTAATTTATCCCTATAAGCCCCATCTGAAAATGTTTTGTGCCAGCTGGAGGCAGATTTGTGTTAGAATGTTTAAAAAATCTTCCAAATATTCCACATTTTATTACAAGATTTCTTTTTAAATATAGCAGATCTACAAGCTCACAACGGTTTAATTAAAGTGCTTATAATGGCCTAAGTGCCAGTTGCTTCTTTTGGGCTTATTTTCATAGACCTGGTTGCTTATTTCTCTCACAAAATCTGGCAACACCGGAGTTTAACTTCTCGTCCAAACTTACAGCTGTCGGCCGCAATGACACTGACAGAGAACTTGAACATCATTCTGATCTGTCTGGAAGCGAGTCCCACTATTGCACGATGGATCAGCTGAACGTAATATGTAATGTTTACAAGGTTTAACCCCGCCAGCAAATAATAGACTAATAACCTGGAAAGGATATAACATGCTCACGTTTACCAGGTAAAAAGATGATGTTGAGAATAAATCCAGGGCATACAAGTGGATGGAACGATTATGGACCAGAGCTTATTGATTACTTATTGATTAAATGAGTTAATTTTGGATTAATATATCACTGTCCTACGTCTGAATGGGGAATGGATCTTCTGGACACAGCTTTCATCACTATAGTTTCCTCATCAGATGGTAACATTTATTAGGCTGTTGTGTGTGGCGTTCATGTGATCAATATACAGTAGAGTAGCCTACAGTAGACTATTAGCCTACAAATTAATACCGCGGCACGGACACTGGTGCATCAGTCCATCCGCAGTTTCATTAAGGCATGAAGCCTATTTTCATTATTACGTGACACTTTGGCTGAGATGGCCCGCTGGCAAACACACTCAGGGACCTAATAATTCAGCTCTAAATGCGACTCATAGCCTAGAAAATAAATAAAAAGCGGTGGAATCTACATCATGTCTATATTATGCATAGGCTACAAGCAATACATCGTTTGACATTTATTTTTTATTTATATATGTGTTGACAAATGTTGGGCACATATATATTTTATTTGAGGTATGCCACTGTTGTAATAGATTTTGGCATGAAGAATAAAGCATTCTAAAGACATACGCACATTTCAGCCCTGGCAAGACTGCCTCGGGGGTGACGTGAGAACGTGCGCACCTGACACACAAGACACAGACCAAAAAATCTTTATGAATCAGGTGTATGTGTACGACTTGTCCTAAATGCCGGTACGTACAAAATATGGTCGCAAATCCCTTTATGAATCCGGCCCAATGTGCTTCCAGTTATGTACCACACTGGCAGAACCCCAAGTAGTACAACAGCACACAAACATCTACAGCTTAGGTTGAGAGGGAATCCCCCTGGGCCAGGGGAGAAATATAGCGTTTGGGCTTCAGGCTGAGCTACTCTGCTACACGCTTGCACACACACACACACACACACACACACACACACACACACACACACACACTGACTTATATGAGGAGTCAATAAGCAGGAGGGGCCAGATTAAATGTTGGTGTAAACAGGTGTGTACTGTACAGTAGGTCATGAACTATACAGACTCTTGCTCACACCCGTACGTTACGTTCTAGCTTTTTGTCTAATTGGGGGTTAGACTGTTAGTCCTTCGCTGCTCTAACGTCCATTTTTATGTCATTATGTGCTTGCATGTCACAGCAACACCAAGTCCAATTCTTAATTTTGAATAATAAAATACATACATAGTAAAAATAGAATCGTATAAGGTTTGGTTTTGTTTTTTGTCAGAGTTAAATTAACACTGAGTATTTAGCTGTGTAGGAGACGATTACCATTCGCCTCTGATTCATATTACTGCTAGTGTGTCGTAGTGTTGCGTCTGGTTTTCCACTCTTACCCATGGTGATCTAACGCAGTGGCTCTTAACCTTTTTCATGTCAAGGACCCCCAAAAGCGCAACATATGAGGTTTCCACCCGGCAGAGACGGGTGGGCAAGTTTTTTCTGTAGCAACCTGGTGTCTGGTACTCCTTTCCTAGTCCCAGTGTGTTTCTCCCTGCTGACACTTTTTTGTAGCTTTTATCATTTTATCATTATTCATTTGTAACTACCCTTTAGCTTGTATCTCCTTTTTCTGTATCTGTGCTGTGTCTCTTAATGCTGTACTGTCTTTGACAACTGAATTTCCCCTGGTCTGACTATCTATCTAGACATGAAGGGAGATAGAAAGAGGAGTGAGTTATTACTACTGTACTTGCAATGATGACTAATTATTTTCCTACATGATGAGGAGGAAACTGTGCTACCTACCATAGGGGCCATGAATGTTCCCTTATCTGTAACCTTTGAGCCTTGCCTTCGTAAAAAAACATTATTTAAAGCGTGCTTTATCTTTTAACCGTGTTGACAACACAGCAACGTCTCTTAACGGCTGAGGGAACATGCCCGAGTGCCCCATGTGGACCCAATGAGGTCACACAACTTGATTGGTTTTGTCTCATTTGTGTGTCTCATTTAGACCTGAGGCCGATTCTACAAATACATTTTAAGTCAGAAATTCTCAAAAATGTTCGTGCCAAGGACCCCCAAAATGATATGCATTTGGCCCATCTGAAAATGTTTTGTGCCTGTGTTTAAATGCCTACATTGTAATTGTAAATTGTATATAACCCAATAGATAGACAGACAGATTGGGGGTGTGCAGAGAGTACTCACCCCGTCCCAGACATGTTTGACCTCTGGTCTCACCACGCCGCTCTCAGGGTCCTGGTTTCCCATCCAGTACTGTCTGCTGCGGTAGATGATACCACAGCTGGCACACTCCAGGACATAGCTACAAAGGAAGGAAACAGAAGAAACAGGCTATGACAATGACGTCAATGATAACACTTGTGTTATACTGTATGTACGCTATATCGTTGCTGTCTTTTTGTGTTTTTTTTTCCGTAAATTAATATCCTACTTGATCATACTACAGCGTCACACAAAAGCATCAAAAGTAGCCATGTTTCGAGCTTGACTATCTGCTACTTTTGCTGATTTTGAATTTGAATCCTGAAAATTAACAGTTTTGGACATTCCACCTGACAGAGACGATATAAGGGAAGGAGGAAGGGAAAGAAGGACGTAAGAAAGGGTACCCATTAGACATGTAAAAAATACAATAACAATGGAACAGCATGTGTGTGTACCTACCCAGACCAGGCGAACTTGGCCAGTCCAAGCCAGGGATTGTCAGAGGATGAAGATGTTTTAGGCACAACAATCACCTCTCTGCCTCCTTCATAGCATCTCTGTTGAGAACGTGCACGCATGACACACACACACACACACACACACACACACACACACACACACACACACACACACACACACACACACACACACACACACACACACACACACACACACACACACACACACACACACACACACACACACACACACACACACACACACTCTATCAGTGTTCTAGTACTGAAACAGGGTTGAGATTGTTTTGGTGTTGAACGGGGCTCTCACCTTGCATATGAGAACCTTGTTGTTGTACTGGTGTGCGTACTGGCACAGTCCATCGGCCATGTGGGGGACCCCGTCTTTCAGATGGTTCATTCCCATTTTACAGCGCACACTGGAGGGAGACAGAGAAAACCAAACAGAGACAGAGAAGAGAGAGAGAGAGGTCAGAGAGACCTTGGGAGTTGGGATGATGACTTCATACCAGGATGGTTTTCACAAAGTTACGCACGTGAAAAATGTAGGTATTCATATCACGATGGGGTAGTGTTTCATACTGCTGGAAATACACACCCTCATTGGCCTAGAAATTAATGCAGAACTTTCTCTCCCGTTGCTCACTAATTTATCCTCGTCACAGAGCACCTTTAGACAAGTGTCTGATGGGAGGAGACGACATTATCAAACCAGCCTCTTATTAGAAATTTGACGTGATTACATTTCTTCATTAACAGTCTACTTGTGCAAACTTGGCAGCAGATAAAAAAAAATATATCGTCTCTCTTGGGTGGAAACCACATAAGTCTTCACATGTCCAAAACTGTTACTTTTTCACCTTCAAAAGCAGAAAAAGTAGCAGATCTACCATGCTGTAGTATGATCAAATAGGGTGTTCATTTTACGAAACTTTACAAAAAAACAAAAAGTTTGAATATGGAGTTAGGAGGTTTCTGTCCGACAGCAACAATATATTAAAATACTTTTTTCCCCCCTATTTATTTTACTGTACCAGTAAGACTAGTAAAACTTCATTTATTGATTTGACATTTATTAATGTCCATCATATGATCAGCTGGACAGTTGGAATAAACTCACCAGTAATCTTACTCAAAAGGTTTAAAAATGGAACTCATTATCTATCACTATCTTTATGTTGTAGCTGCTAGTGCATATAAAGTGTTATTTTGGCTGATCGCCACAATGTATGACTGTGAACATACTCAATTCCCACACATTTTCTACATACTTGATATCTGCTGATAAGAAGTGAGCGGATATCAACATGCAGTATATCAAGATATCTTACTTGCACTAGAGGTAGAGGTACTCCATTTCTATTTTATTGTTTTTATATTGTTTTTATATATATGTTGCTTGTTTTCTTAATTTAACATTTTCCTGTTTTTCTGATTATCTTTTGAAACTGCAATTCTATGGAAGATTACACTAGTAAACGTATGATGTGACAATAAACATTGAATTTGACTTAAATCCATACAATCGTCTCTGTCGGGTGGAACCCTCATATGTCCTAAACTGTTACTTTTCAGGATTCTTATTCTAAAGTATCAAAAGTAGCAGATCTACAAGCTCAAAACGCGTCGCTCTGCGCCGCGTTTCGAGCTTGTGGATCTGCTATTTTTGATGCTTTTGTGTGGCGCTGTAGTATGATCAAGTAGGGCGTTAATTTACAAAAAAAAAACACAACGCCGGGCACGGCACTCTCTCGTCTGCAACATGCGTGGCGACTTTGGTGGAACGGTTCTCGAGATACGAGGATTACAGACGTACATACTGTACGTACGTACAGAGATTCCTTGTGTTTATTGTAAGAAGATGAACGGTTCCTACACCGCGAAATCCTTAGTGTTAATTTAACTCTGAGAGTGAACAAAACCAAATGGACCCTTACAAGTCCATTTGTACTCTTATTCAAAATATACATTTGCATGCATTAAGAATTTGACTTGGTGTTGGTGTGACATGCACACACAGCATAGTGCATACACAGGCATCAGATAACAACATGCACCATACAGTAGGCTATCTATAGACTACAGCTCTAAACAAAATCTAAATATACTGTATATCAACAGGGTGATATTGGTCATTTTCTCAGCTGAGCACAACCTACTCCAAACAGATAGAATACAATGGAAAATAGGCTCTATGCACAGCAGCCATATTGGCCTGACATTGGGCCCCTTCCTTACTTCCTTCACCAATGACATTTATTAAGGCTCTGTTCCATTTAGGGTAGCACAGTTATTCTCAAACTTTTTAATATCATGGACCTCCATAACTCTCAGAGTTACACAACCGTAATGGGCCATTTGGATCCTCCTCAAGGAACCATGAGGGTACCTGGACCACACTTTGAGCCCCCTGGTGTAACAGAGTGTTTCCAGTGAGCCAACATGCACAATATCAGCACCCTGACTCTGTTTGACCAGAATGGAACAGAGCCTTTATAAGTATAATTGGTAAGACCTGTAAAAGTAAGAAAGCCCCATTTCTTTCCAATATGACATACTGTATGGTGTATAGAGCGTGCCAAAAATCCTGAAGGGGGCGTCAACAAGTGTCTTTTGGTAGCGGCGGACATCTTTGAGGGGTAAAAACCAGGTTGACTTAACATTGCCCCCCTCAAGTATGTCTGCGGCTACTATGCCACACCCCCCGTGGTGACGAGTCGTTGGCACGCTCTATAGAGCCTATTACAGAACAATATAATCTGTCATCTTTAAATTTGCACAGCTGAATACAAAGACTAGACTGCAGCTTGGCATTTACGCTAGCACCAAATACGACGTTTTGGGAGTTGCCTGGATTCAAGTGATTTGGGTTAATTTAACTCTCTGCCTGCCAAAAACGTTTATAAACGTTTTTGAGAATTAAGCTATTGCCTGTTTTTAAATAAATAAAAAACAAAATAAAAACATTTCTAAAATGATTCTTTATTTTTTGGGTTTTTCCATTTTTCCGTTCTTCACAAAGAACCAGGAGATAACATTTTCCAAAATGTTGCTGCTCCATTCACTTCAATGTTAAAAAAAGTCATTTTATAAATGACGTTGTGTAGCCTCTCTATGACATAAATCAATATCATTTGTCCTATGTTTTACCATGTAAACTGCTGGCAGAGGCTGCAAACTGTTTTAGAAAACCCCTGGCAGTTTAAGAGTTAACTTGCTCAGAGTTGGGTAGGATTCAGGTTCAACACAATATCATTTTAAAATATTTTTTGTTTTGTTTAATTATTTGTTTTGTTCATTTTCAAGCCTGGATTTGATAGGGACAGGGGCGAGAGACAGGACATGGCAGGAGAGAGAGAGGAGGACATGCAGCAGGCCTCAGGGTCAGATTCAAACCCAGGCCGGCTGCGCAAGGACTGAGCCTTAGCGGTATGCGCTCTACCATGTGAGCCATCATTGAAATTCTTGACTTGGGTAGAACTTGACTTGTTTGGGACTGTTTGTCATTGACTTACGTGCAGCTGAGGCACACAGAGGAGCAGGTGAAGTACTCGTCAGGGAAGAAGGAGTACAGAGACATCCTCTCGTCTGAGATTTCTCCACAGAACCGCTCGCTCAGGGCCTGGCGGAGGAGAAAGAGAAGAGGGAGAGAGAGAGGTGGGGGAGTAGATGGGAAAGTGAGGAGTGGAGCAGTGTTCATTTTGAATACAATTCCATTCCGTTTTAGTCATATTTGAGTCATTTGAAATGTTTTAGTCTAGTTTTAGTTGACTAAATATCGTAAGATTTTTGTCAACTAAATCTACAGTTGATTTAGTCAACATTTTGCTGTGATGGCGTCGTAATGCCTGATTTAAACTTAGCTGTGTGCCGAAAATAGCCAATCTACAAGCTCGCAATGCTTCGCAGACACGTTGTGAGCTTGTAGATCGGCTATCTACAAAACTATCTACAAAACATTTAGGTCGGCCCTTCATACTGGAGCAGTGTGACATGATTGATTTCCAAAGTAGTCGGTGTATGTTTATTAGCGGCTGTACTATTCCAGCAACTACCTTGCAAATAGACGTTTTCTCCCCAATTTATTATGCCAATTAATTCTTCCCCACAGTGTTTTGTCGCACGCGCACACACACACACACACACACACACACACACACACACACACACACACACACACACACACACACACACACACACACACACACACACACACACACACACACACACACACACACACACACACACACACACACCCCCACCCTCTGGCCACCTACCTCCAAGGCATGGAACACGATGCCAGGCTGGCGTGGGGAGCGGGTGTGGGTGTTCCTGACCTGCTGCCTCACGGCCTCCAGCAGCGTACTGTAGTCTGTAGGGGGGGTGATGGTCTGTGTGCCCACGTACTGCACCGAGCTGAAGGCCTCCGTGCCCAGGCCCAGCTCATGGAAGCGCTTCTGGAGCAACGTATCGCCGTGGCCGGACACTCTGGACTCTGCTGGGAGGAGGCAGGCGGGGGGGGGGGTGTGGAATGGGTTAGTGGGTTAACAGTGGAGTCACACTCAACAGATATGACCCCAAAACTCACAAGTTATCCCTGGGGCTTGCTTCTCCTATTGAAAACACACCCCTCAACGGTTAAAGGACGACGTCACCCATTTTCAACCCGTCTTCATTTAATTGGTCCTCACTAATGCTCATGATAAAATGGTACCATTTTTGTCTACTCGGTCTGTGTCTCAAAAGGAGGGCTGTGGACACTTCAGAAACCAGCCTACCAGTGACATTATCGTTGGGCAGGGTTTTTTTTTTTTCAATCTTTCAACAAGATTTAAAAATAAATATTTCTATAAATATTTCTTTCCGGGAATAGAAAGCCTGACGTTTCTATTAGCTTGGATTCTCCATCGATGATGTCACTGGTAGACTGGGTTTCTGAACTGTCCACAGCCCTCCTCTGAGACACAGACCGAGCAGACAGTGAGGACCAACTACAGTATATGAAGATAGGTTGAAAATGGGTGAAGTAGTCCTTTAATAAATGCAAAAATAATGACAGTGATAGAAAGAAGGAGCGATTTTCCTGGAGAGTTTGTGTCACACACGTGAAAACAGTCTTCACACACATTGGAGTGAGCACAAAAGATGTTAGAAGGGTGACAGGTACAGCCACTTTCAGCATGAGGCAGAGAGCATATTTTAAGTGGGAACGCAACAGAGTGTGAGGGAGACAGGGAAGGATTGCCAGTGAAGCGTACGCTCCTCAGGCTTTCTTATGAACATTGATTATCCACATCTAATTTTAGCTGGTGCAAGTTACAGGAGTGCATGTAGAGTGCATTTGTTTCCATTTCAGAGTTACAGACCTGTACGGGTCCATTTGGAAACCCAGAGGGTCCGTGGACCTCACTTTGAGAAACACTACAATGCAATGCATCGGATTTTACATCCGGGTGCTCGTCGTTGATTCTACAGCTCTAAACAGCCCAGCGTAAATGGTAAGAACGCTGGCACTAGATGTACCCTGTTTTAATAAACCTCTGGCACCGAATGTGTTAATAAACCTCTGGCACCGAATGTGTTAAGAGGGAATCGTTGAAAGAACCGGAATCGTAAACCTAATTCCATCCATATACCATCACAGCCTGCATTGCTTTTCACCTACCGTCTCCCAGCAGCCGAGTGTGCGTGGTCTCCTGGAAGACGACGACGGCAGGACCCAGGGAGGAGAGGGGCACGTCCAGACCACAGCGGCTGGACAGGGCCCTCAGCTCCGGGGTGAAGTGCTTCAGGTAGGCCCCCGACGCGTTGCTCAGGAACTGGAACATGTCGTTGTGGAGCCTCTCTGCCCGCGTGCGGTACACCACCACGTCTGACACTGCCAGGACCTTGAGAGCGGGGCGGGGTGGGGGCAGAGACACTGTGAGGTCATGTCTGAGATCAGATGCCTAATAGCCCAGGGCTCTCTAGGCCGAGACCATTAGAGTTTTATTATTATTATTATTATTGAATTCTATTGCTGATCTAATCAATTCAAACACTCTTTAATCGCTAGTATGACCACTTCAAATACTCTTCAATCTTAAAATAACAAATAACCTTTCACTGTGAAAGCCAGAGGAACCAGATGTGTCCAGATGTGAAAACGACAAAGTTTTCATTCTCTCATTCAGTGAGAATGGCTAAAGAAGAAGACAGATGTGGGAACCGTGAACTTTGCAGAAAGACAAGACAATACTGTGTGCAAATGTACCAAACCATAAAAGGTTGGTAGAATAACTCAAACTGTCCACTAGAGCGTTGGTTCTCAAAGTGGGGTCCGGGGACCCCCAGGGGTACCTGAGGGGGTTCCAGGGGGTCCCCAGCTAAATGATGGACAGGGACCAAATGGACCCTTATGAGTCTGTAACTCTGAGAGTGTACAAATGGATTTGTACACTCTCAGAGTTAAATTAACATTGGTTTTACAATATGAATTGGGGTCCCAGAGGTATGAATGCCATTAAATGGGGGTCCGTAGCCTAATGCATGTCACACTGGGGGTCCTTGAAAATAAAATGGTTGAGAATCACTGCTAGAGAGCCGTAAAAACCTTCTCTTATTGGGGTCCCTGGCTTATCTTTTCAAATGGGGGTCCGCGGGCTAATAAGTGTAACTTTGGGGGTCCTTGACATGAAAAAGTTTGAGAACCACTGCACTAGAGCCCTGCACGGGACTGCAGTCTATATTCCCGCTCCCGCTCGATTTTCTGATCGTGGTTTCATTTCTGAACAACAACCGCATAATCCTGCAATATTTCCACTGGGCCTCAGAAACATTACAAACAGAAACCTTCTGTTTGTAATGTTTTTGAGGAACACAGAAAAAGCGAGAGAAACAGACGGAGACAGATAGACAGCCATTACAGCACCACGGACAGAGGCAGTGCGCTCGGCTGGACTTACTGACATGCACATAAATTTTGTTCTCCTCTATATTTAGCCTAAGATAAATGTGTTCATATCAAGCTAAGTGAAAAGCAACCACACATGCTTAGGTGCGCTTACATCCGGTTTATTGTGGGACAGCGTGGGATTTTGCGGTACAGTTTTTGTTGTTGTCGGGTCTAGGCCCGTCATAATCGTCTAATCGCAATTATTTGAGATAATTGCAATTATTTTTGCATAATTGTCGTAATTGACAAAAATATGTCAGTAATTTCTTTGTAAATTTAGGTTATTTGTCATATGGTATCTGCCTTGTGCAATTTATGATTATGAAGCCTAAAAGGCAAACCGAAATTAATTTCCAAAGTTAAAGGTAGGGTAAGTGATATTTTTTGGTTAAAACAAAAAGTCTTTTGTTAAAAGGTTAAAACACTATATTCTGATAGTAATCATTGCTATAGAGTGTTTTTTCAGAAACAGATGTCTCCCTGTCTCTCCAGCTCTTTAATAAACAGAAAATACATTTTCCGGTAGGTGTCAAAATCTCAGCCAATCAGGAGAAACTACCAATTTTTAAGCTTAATTTGTATAGTGTCCCAGTTCCAATTTTGCCTGCTCATTTCTTAGTGTCATCACTTCCAATTTCACTTGTTTAATCTATATCCTGATTGAGTTCTCTATCCTGATTGGATAAAATTGGAAATGAAACTGAAACGAAAATGCATTTTTTGTTTAACTCATCCACTGCCTCTGACGTAAAAAACGTAATTTTTTCCAATTACCAAATCTGCCACTGACGTAAAAAACGTAATTTTGATTAATCATTTTTTAAAACAAGATCTCACCGTCCTTCATCTCTCGAAGGGAAGCATTTCATTGTAGCACACCCGGATACGGAAATACGTCATATCAAAGATTTTCGCTCCCGCCCACTTCCTGTTTATGTTCCGCTTTCAAACGCCATTATCTCGGCTTTGCATTTCTCCGTCGAGGAACACTGTTTCGCGTCGCTGTTTTGAAACTGCTACTGCTGCAAAATGGAATGTCGCCGATTGAAAATTTCTTCTCTGGGCCACTCACACAACTACCCTGTGTGTCTACAAACAGTTGAACACGCGATCATAAGGGATTTAGCGAGGTCTGTGGCGAGGTGAAAAAAGAAAGTGAGTTTTCCGTTCTGATGGCCATGCATGGTGTTTAACGCTGGGCTGGAGGAGAAGGGCTCCGCCTCGACCGTAATGTTTGTTGTCTGAGCGCCGTGCACGACTCGCCTGTGTGTTTAGAAACGACTGGACTTGTGATCATAATGAAAAAAAAAATTGTGAATTTTTAAACAATTTTATAAAAAACACTAAATCGCTGGCAGTGGGCAAACACAGCCAGAAATAAGTCTGGCAGGGAATGAGTTAATAAAGAGCTGGAGAGACAAGGAGACTCCTTATACTGAACAAACACTCTATAGCAATGAGTACTAACTGAATATAGAGCTATTTAACACTTATTTTAACCAAAGCATATCACTTACCCTACCTTTAAACGTCACAAACACAATTAAATCGTTAATCGCAATCATTTGTGTGACAATTAATCGTCAACTTGAATTTGTAATGACAGCCCTAGTTGGGCCCAGTCCCAATGCAGGGCTCTACTGTCCACCGCTGGGCATTATCATTACCTTTAGCAACAACCTCATCCTCTGGTTCTGATTGGCTGCGGCCCCCAACAGGCCTTCGGTATCCAGGGCGACCAGGTTGAGGGTGGGGTCGTACGCGGCCCAGACGCCCACGGTGCAGGAGTTGGGAGACTTGGAGGTGTAGAAGACGCTCTGCCCTCCAAACAGGATGTGGTTGAGGGTGTGGGACTTGCCGTCTCCGGTGTTGCCGAAGATGGACAGGACCTTGACCCCCGCCACCTGGCCGCAGCCCAGCCCCTGCAGGAACTCGGCTTCATCACGCACCTGGGGGGGGGGGGGGGGGGGTAGGGCAACAGGGTGACAGGAGGGAAGTTAATAAGTAAGAACGGAGTGGGCTTATTGTTGGCATCAGCCGAGGGTCAATCCCCTTCACAATGTGCATGCCATGGATTAAAGCAAAATAAAAGCTCACGACTGGCCCCCGTCTGGGCATGGAAGTGACTATGTTCTTCAAAGCAGCGCTGCTCGCGACGCATCATCAGGGTGCAATGCTCACTAGACGGCCTATTTGACCAGGAGCACGCGCAGGCACACGCATAGATTTAAAACTACTTTAAATTCACACTTCAACAAAGTTTACAAAGGCTCCCGACTCACGCCAGGTACATTAACATAGGAATTAGCCTACATGCATATCAATTGTCCATTGTGTGACCTATAGTGTATATAGCCTAGGTGTTAAGCGACGTGCGCGTCACATCATTAAAATACAGTGTAAGCACTTCCCAAATGAGCATAGCAACACTGCGCATCATCAATAGAGAACACTTGCTGTATTAAAAACAAGTATGAAAGACAAGCGCGGTATAATGAGAGGCAGGTGCCTGGAGTGCACAATCTGCACATGTGATGTGTACAGAGACATGCAGAGAGATTTGGAGGCAGGGGCTGGAATTTCAAAAGGGCACCTATTGCTGGCGCCAAAATGTCAGCTTCAAAGCCCGTACTTCTCCAAACATGTACAAATGCTAAATGTAAGGTGCTTACCCGCTTTCGCATTTGTACATGTTTGGAGAAGTACAGGCTTTGAAGCTGACATTTCACAGCACTCTGGGGGGTGGTTGGTAGATAAGACTCTCGTAGAGATAAAACATGTTAAAATCGATAAAATACATCTACGAGAGTTTTTATCTAAGGCTATATTAGATAAAGAGCGAGAGAGAGAGAGGATATGAACAGTATAATTATTTTTCGTCCACAAATACCTACTGTAGGCTATCTGTCTCAAATTAAGACGGATCACTAGTGTCTGCGCTTCTCTGTGTGCGTCTGCTGCTCTTGTTGAATTAAGCAATATTACACGAGAGGGTGTGCTTTACCGTCATTATTGGCACGCCAGTGATGCGGTCAGGAACGAGGCGAAGCCGAGTTCCGCGCGCATCACTGAAGTGCCAATAATGTAAGGTAAAGCACACCCTCGAGTGTAATATTGCGATTATACAACAGTTACCAACAAAACACATCCAAATGTATTCATATTGTGCGGCAATTAATCATAAAAATGTTTCGCTATTGTCCTTTTCCCTGTAAAGAGAAGAGTTTTTGACTGAGAGACATTAAATAGTCCCTGTAGCAGCGCTTTGAGTTTGAGGCACCGTCTCATCAACACAGCTGAGCTATCAATGCTTGCGCAGTGGAATGAATTCCAGTAGGCTATATGCTCCGTCGTACGACCGTGTCACGTGGCCAAAATAACTGATCTACAAGCTGACAACGCGCGACGCGTTGTGAACTTGTAGATCGGCTATTTTTGCCGTGCGATACCTTTATACGATAAAGTATAACATACACTGGACTGTTAACGAAATGGGAGTAGTTTTACTTTATACAGGAGGATATTTATAACCTTCTAACCATTGATCAACCGTAAGTCCACCAAATAAGTAAAAATTAACAACATAGTCCATTTTGCATAGCTGTTTGTTCTCCAGTGGCGGCGGTGGGTCTGTTTGTTTTCCTACCGTGGGACAGCGTGACTTCACAGCACAGCTGTGCGATATATGGTCTAATCAGGTGCGGACTCAGTGCGGAGTGATTTATTAATGTGATTAGGCCCGTGCTATGATGCTGGTTTGAAGCACGGCTAGATAGCTATTTCAGCCAATCAGATTGCTTGGTCGGAACTACCTGTTGTATAATGGACAATGTACATGTGAGTGCGTGCGCCCGGCAGGGTTTCGATTGGACACTTCGTTGTGCGCTGTATCGCGTACCGAAAATAGCTTTACTGGAGATGCGCGTTTAGAGAGTAAGGGCAATGTTCTTAGCCTTGAATGCTGCCTTGGAGGAGGGCATTTGCGTTTTTCACCATAATAAATGCTGCATTCATGGTCTGGAGAGGGCACCTTTTGGGAAGTACCATTGGGGGAAAAAACGGAGGGGTAGATGATGTTGTGTTGATCACAGTTCTCCTGAATTCAGAAAAACTGTAGTAAAATATATATATAAAAACCCGGACTATTTTATTAATTTAAAAATGCATGACCCTCCCTTGGACTCAAAGTAAAATTAGTTGACCCTCCCTCGGACTAAATTTAAAATGGCATGACCCTCCCCTATTTTCCTCCATACCCCCCATTTCCTAAATTTCGACTTGTCCCTAACCTTTGCTTTTATATGAAATATCCGAGACCATTAAGATTTTACGAAAGAGGCTTCTGAACATATTGTTAGTTTGATCACTTCAAATGCTCTAATCTTAAAATAATAACCAAAAATAGATGCATTGAGAGGTAGTAGACAGGCTATTTTCGCTGCACAACATGCTTCCATAGAAGAACATTAAAGGATGACTTCACCACTTTTCAACATATCTTCATATAATAGGTCCTCACTAATGCTCATGATAAAATGGTACAATTTTTTTCTAATCAGTCTGTGTCTCAGAGGAGGGCTTTAGACAGTTCAGAAACCCAGTGACATCATCGATGGGGAATCCAAGCTAATAGAAACTGCAGGCTTTGTATTCCTGGAAAGTTTCAATGCAATAATAGATCCCATTGTTCTCGCCTTAATAAAAATCGGAATTAAAAAAATGTAATCTTTTTGGGGGAAAAAATCCTGCCTAACGATGATGTCACTGGTAGACGGGTTTCTGGACAGTCCACAGCCCTGCTATGAGACAGAGACCAAGTATAAAAAAATGGTATAATTTTATCATGAGCATTAGTGAGGACCTATTATATGAAGATAGGTTGAAAAGCGGTGAAGTCGTCCTTTAAGTGGAATGCAAATGACTGAAAACAGCCGTGGCGACTGAGAACTTTAATCCATGCAATGCTAAACCCCTCACCACTGGGAGACTGGTTGCTGTGGTGGAGCACCACACCAACCATCAAGCTCTCAATGGAATTGTTCTATTGACCAGATCTGTAGGGGGCGCAGCGGAGAGTGATGTCTTCAGTTAGTTTAGCTGTGCTACTCATTATGCTGAGTGCCCGACATTGAACCCAGAACCTTGCAGACTTTCAAAGGACTGACTGGGGTACCCGGACACTCCAAGGGAAGTTAGATACAGACCCTTTAAGATTATCTTGGAATGGTATTATCTGTTTTACAGTACAACACAGCGGAAATGGACAGGGAAGAAAGGGCAACGGGCAAGTGGAGGACAGAGTCACAGGACATCACATTTGCAGTAGTACACTAACTGGTTGTTACCTTCTGCCTTCTGCTTTGTTAAAACAACATGAATAACTCGCCTGTTAATTTGATCTCATTAAAGGCAAAAAGCTAAGAACCCTTCCACCATAAAACCCTTCTGTTTTGGACAAAACAGTCGTTAAAAAGGAACATTTAAGGTGGACAATACAAAGTACTGTGATACTTCTTCCTCTTTCTACCACTGCTGTGTTTTCTTCAGTCTCAAGACAATTGATGTGAGGGGAATTAGTGTTGGCAAAAATATAAGATTTTACAACATATGAATATGAATAGTATTCAGATTGAATTAGCACACAATATCAAGCTTAACACCATTTTGCTATGAAAGAGGGTGTGTGTGTGTGTGTGAGAGAGAGGAAGAGACGGGGGAGGAGGGGTGTGTGTGAGGGGGAGAGTGAGAGGGAGGGGAGAGAAAGAGGGGTGTGTGTGTGTGTGTGTGTGTGTGTGTGTGTGTGTGTGTGTGTGTGTGTGTGTGTGTGTGTGTGTGTGTGTGTGTGTGTGTGTGTGTGTGTGTGTGTGTGTGTGTGTGTGTGTGTGTGTGTGAGAGAGAGAGAGAGAGAGAGAGAGGGACAGAAAGATGGGGGGTGTAGGACAGATGTGAGAGATGGAGGGGGAGAGGAAGAAAGTTTCAGACATTTGGCAGTGGTGACTCTTACAGGAGTCAAAGGGAGTCACGACTCTGTAACCCATTAGGAACAGGAAAGAATCTGTGTAATTCTTAGATTTCTTTGGCTATTAAAAAATAGCAGATGCAGTATACAAGCTCATAGCGCCTTTAAGAGCTTTGAATATATATATATTCTTAAAGCAAACATTTGTAACTCACATCTTTGCTTCTGGGTATTCTACAAATGTCTTCTAAATCCTACAGTTCTTTGAAAAACGTATGTTTCTTTCTATATCAGTGGTTGTCAAACTTTTTCATGTCAAGGACCCCCAAAATTATATGTATTTGGCCACGGACCCCCATCTCAAAATATTTAGTTTCAGGGACTCCCAGAAGCAAATATTTGAGTTACAAATGTTCCCTTTAAATAAAAATAAAAAAAATATATAAAATATAAATGTTCAAAAATAGCAGATCTACAATTTTTAGATCTGCTATTTTTGAACAGCCAAAGTATACAATATGGATAAAGTGGTTACACAGATGCGTTCCCGGTTTAAATGGGTCAACTTGATACATTCATCGCACTTACGTTGATAACGTGTTTTATCTTCAGATTGAATACATTTCTAGCGTCGCCTGTCTTTGTCGCAACATCTTTCATGCAAGTCGTCTTACAAACAACTTGTTTGTTTGTTCAGTATCATTTTGCCTGTAACTCAATCATTTCCAAATCACATTATGTTACGTGCCCTATTTTTGGAACTGTATGCTCACATTGTTCTCTTTCTTCGCCAACAAGAGAGCTACTCAGAAGCACGGATGGAGTCTTTGCCCCTTCCTTGTCTGCACAGCACGTCTGCTGCAGCAGATGACGGAAAGCTATGAAAACTTGAGTGAAAATAAAAACGCAGAGGGAGGTATGGACAGCCCATCAGTGGACGTGGGCTTCCCTCCATCTAGGATGGTGTGTCACTAAACCTGTAGGATTTATGAAAGGACCCGACTCACCCCGACCACGGACTGTTTCAGCTGCTACTGTCTGGCATTGTGATACCACAGCATAAACGCCAGGACTAGCAGGCTCCATCAGGCAAACAGGCTTATGAATAACAGACACTAATGGCCTGTCGCCTCTCTCACGCACACGCACACACACACAGAGTACGCGGTCCCCGGGAAAAAACACTTCAACTGCTTGAGGGCCTTGCGCACACACTTATGGGTCTCTGGTGTGCCTATTAACACAAAAACTGTAAAATAAGTTAACCTTGTGCCAGCGGCTGCCTAGGTTTTCTGAGGTCAGAAAACAAGCCATTCAGATTAATCTCCAGTGTTGCCAGGTTTTGTGACAGAAACAACATACAGGTCTACTAAAACAAGCCCAAAATAAGCGTATAGTCCACATGATCACATACACATGCCCTAGCTAAATGTGTTAATATATAGCATACAATTTAACCACTTTACACCTATATTGAAATTGTAAAAGTGGAATGTTTTTGAAACATTTTAACAACACAAATCTTGTGTGGGGGTCCCTGGCACAAAATATTTTTTACAACCACTGATTTAAACAACATAGTGGAGCGGCTAAATGCTTTTTTTCTGGCAGAATCTTTCAGTTGATGATAAAAGCGTGAAAATTGGCATGAGCAGTCTCCATGGGTCACTTGACAAGAATATTGTCTGAGCCATTTGTAATTTCAAGATGGCGGCCATTTTTCAAGATGGCCGATACCTTAGTGGGCAGTTAAGTGATATGATGGTTTATTTGGTGATACAAGCATGAAAATTGGCATGAGCAGTCTCTGTGGGTCACTTGACAATAAGCCACCCACAGCTACTTGAAATTTCAAGATGGTGGCCATTTTTCAAGATGGCCGACACTTTAGTGGAGCATTTAAGTTATATAATGGTTCATTTGGTGATACAAGTATGAAAATTGCCATGAGCAGTCTCTGTGGGTCATTTGACAATAAGTCACCCACAGCTACTTGAAATTTCAAAATGGCGGCCATTTTTCAAGATGGCCACCACCTTAGTGGAGCAGTAAGCTTAAGAAATCATTTAGTTGGTGATACAAGCATGAAAATTGCCATGAGCCGTCTCAAAAGGTCATTTGACAAGAAACCGCCCACAGCCACTTGAAATTTCAAGATGTCTGCCGTGCGCCATGTGGATCCTTAAATGATACCTTTTCTCATAGAAATGTATTGGGTTCCTCAAAAAGCTCTGTCAAGAGAGGTTGTTTGACTGTGTTTTGTCTGACTCCTCGCCCACAAGCTGTCCAGTTTGGTAAAACCTGTCAGGAGTTGCCTCCCACCGGCATAGCTCTCAGTGTTCACTGAGGTAGGCTTGCACAAGCTCCCTTACCACGACAAGGTAACAGTCACAAGGGAGGATAATATATATCTTTTTTTTTTTAAACTAACAGCCATTACATGTGTCAAATAGATACTAAGGGGTGGGGAAACAAAAAATAAGATGAATAAATTAACACAGTTGTGGTGCTGATAAGCACAGTTGTGGTGCTGAACGGACAGTGCTCCAAAATTATGAGCAATGGCTAACACTGAATGGCAATAGCCACGGAACCATGACAAACTATACTAAGGAACTAAACTGAAAATGTGCTTCACTGTTAGATATGGCAGTGGAAGGTAGTGGAAGCAATGTTACAAAGTAACAACTGAAAATTACACAGTAATAGACTAGATACAAAGTAAAACATGATGCGCCGATGTGGCGAGGGGAAGCCGAGCCATAGGCCTACCCTTGAAAACACAGAGGACAACGGGGAATAACTCTGGCAAAATAAACATGCAAATATAGGTTCTAGCAGGGGCAATTACATAGGCATGTGAAACTGGGTCCATATCTGAAGCACTTACACCTTCCAGTACATGCCTTGGTGCACCCACAATTGGTCAACTCCCAACAACTCTCCGCAATAGGTGGAAGTGGAGTCCAGAAGACTTTCCACTTCTCGTCCTGTTCCACCCATCCCCAGTCAGATGGGCTCGGCATTTGTGGAGGTCGCTTCAATGCCTGTCCCCACACGTATCCAGCCTCATAAGAAGCACGTTTGGCATGCTCTTTGAGTGCTGCTTGAGTTGGCAGGATCAAGTCATATCGTCTTTGCTTTCTGGCAAAGAGATCAAGCCTGGCCTCGTTCACAGTTGTGACATCACTGGACCGGTCATACATTAGATCTTCTTAGTCTCTTGACATGGATATCTTTGGTATCTTCAGTGTCTTCAGCAGATGTAGATGCTCTCTTTTGGGCCCTTTCCAGCTCTGTGTTGTTGAACAGCTTGAATGATATGTTGCTCTGTTTCTTGTCAATGTGCTTTCTATGCCATCACCTTCATCTAGTCGGGTTGGACTAAGTAAGATAGGCAGAGCATTGATCTTATGAAATAATGGAACATTTCTTGCAATGGTATCATGACCAGTACGATCGTGCTCTCTGTTGAATAAACTTGGCTGAATGAGTTTTTCCTTGGTGACCTGCTGACAAATGAAACATCTGTCCCAGTTAGTTTTCACAACTGTTATGATGGCTTCTGCCATGTCTGCAGCATAGGCAGAGGCAGAGGGTTTATCCTTTTACCACCTTTTACCAAGCACTTTGATGTATGGGATACAACTAAGTTTGTGCCTTAACCCAACACTTAGTCCGATCGTTCATCCAATGCCATTTAAATCCCATGTGATCTGTACACCATCCGGTTAATTAAAACCCCATTAACCTTGGCTAGGCTCTCCCGCGCTGGCACAACCTGTCAATTCAGGTGCGGCTATCTAACTGTTTTGGGGTAAATTAGACAGCATTTGGGATACTAACTTTCAATTAGCTGACATTGAACCCCACTCTGAGGTTTAACAGCAGTGATATATCACCAGTGTGCCCTGGTAGTGCAGATATTCACTCTTATCTAATCTATCTATGATCAACAAATCAACACAACTGTTTTAGCATAATAATAATAATAATAATCGTCCTTAATGAAAAAAAAACCCGTACATTTCTATGAGAAAATGTCTTTTGAGGATCCAGGGGGTGACCATCTTGAAAATAGAAATTTCAAGTGGCTGGGAGTGTTTTCTTGTCAAGCAACCCTTAGAGACTGCTCATGGCAAATGTAATGCTTGTATCACCAAATAAACCATTATATAACTTAATTGCTCCCCTAAAGTGTTGGCCATCTTGAAAAATGGCCGCCATCTTGAAATTTGAAGTAGCTGTGGGTGGCCTATTGTCAAGTGACCCAGAGAGACTGCTCATGCCAATGTTCATGCTTGTATCACCAAATAAACCATTATATAACTTAATTGCTCCACTAAAGTGTTTGCCATCTTGAAAAATGGCCGCCATCTTGAAATTTCAAATAGCTGTGGGTGGCCTATTGTCAAGTGACCCACAGAGACTGCTCATACCAATTTTCATGCTTGTATCACCAAATAAACCATCATATCACTTAACTGCCCACTAAGGTGTCGGCCATCTTGAAAAATGGCCGCCATCTTGAAATTACAAATGGCTCAGACAATATTCTTGTCAAGTGACCCATGGAGACTGCTCACGCCAATTTTCACGCTTTTATCATAAATTGAAAGATCGTAGCACTTAGCTGCTCCGCTAACACCAGGAAGCGGGCCCAAAAAAACGCAACCTAAAACTAGATTTACAAGCAACTTTACAGAAAAAACAGCCCAAAGTCGCTTATATAAGCAGGCATGGCAGTATGTGATTCAACAAGCCATTCAGATTTTTCTCCCCATTATGTCAAGAGGGGACTTGGGGGGGATAATCCTGCCCCCTTCTCATTATCCACCCACTCCAGGGGGGGGGGGGGGGGGGTGAGAACCATGTTAAAACACAGGATAGCACAAAGGATGTGTTTTGTCTTTTTAATGTCTATATTGGAACCTTTCTGTGCTGATAGTGTAAACTTTCCTTTTGGGTATTACTATATCATCATCAGTTACTACAACTGCAAATACTGTTTTCAGCCATGATATCGATGTTTATCTCATTAAACAATGTTATGCCCTCAAAATACGTTGAATGATATGGAATAGTGATATATTTCAACTCAAATATTGTGATAAAAACCTATAGGAGAGGACATGGCACTGCTTCAATCAGAGGCAGTTGGGTTGCATTCATTAGTTATCTAGGCTAAACACACTCGTTGCTACAGTATCCACAAGGATTATGTGTGTTTGTACCACTTTTATTGTACCAGTGTTGGCTCCTGTCCTAGTTCTATCTGTCCATGCAGTTATGACTCATGAGTCATATGGCTCACAAGGGGATTTCCCAAAGTGTCTTTCAATATAAGTACTGTACCTAAGTACAATTTTGAGGTACTTTTACTTTACGTATTTCCAATTTTCTATACTTTTACTCCACTACACCTCAGAGAGAAATATTATACTTTTACTCCACTAGAATTATTTGAAAACTTGAGTTACTTGTAGATTTAGATTATTATTGCCATTTGTAAATAGCCGATCTACAAGCTCACTATGCGTTGCATCATTAATCTGCTATTTTCCACAGATTGTATGTATTTCTACATATTAATACCTTTACTTAAGTAACAACAAATGTGAGTACTTTTTTTCCACCACCGGCCAAAACACTCTACCTTTGCACATTACCCAGGCAAAGACAAAACGTAGCTAACAGGCAGTAATAATAAAATAAAACCTATATCATTTATTGTTGTTGTTATTATTGTTGCAGTATCATGGTGGGCAGCATCACCCATACAGGAAGTCATCAACTGCTGCTGCTAACAGCTATTGGCTAACATCATTTAGTATTCCTGTCATTTATCATCATTATAGCTCGGTTATTATCGTTAAAATGACGTTCAATCGTTAAAACTTTTAAAATAACGGCGCAGTCATGTATTGCACTTGCTATAATTACCAACAACGCAACTGTCATAATAAAACATAATAACAAGCGTGGCCTTTTAAATCTTAATGTGGACTTTGTTTTGAGTCTCTCCCCCCGCCACCCCCCCAGGCGGTCAGCAAAAACAGCCGATCTAGATCTGCTGTTTTCGGGCGGTAGCGCTAGCTCTGGTCTAGTCCTGAAACATGACTGACAGTCATGGTGCCGAGTCCCCCTGGTTTATAGCGGTGTTCGATTTGTTTACATTGCCAACTCTCACATGTACATAAACGTTCAGATTTCAAATATAAAGTGCTTACCCCCGAACCACGGATGTTACAAGGCGACCCGGACCGCGATAAGTACCCGTGTCTCCCGTATTGTTCAATAAAAAGCATTTTAATCCCATCGCCAGCCATTTTCTTTTTTCTTTTTTGTAATGTATCAGAGTGCAATACACCTCCCAACCATTAGTGTCGCATGGTTGAAAGTATCGGAGAAAATTTGGAGAAAATGGCTGGCGGTCGGATTAAAATGCTTTTTATTGAACAATACGGGAGATACGGGTACTTATCACGGTCCGGGTCGCCTTGTAACATCCGTGGCTCGGGGGTAAGCACTTTATATTTGAAATATGAACGTTTATGTACATGTGAGAGTTGGCAATGTAAAAAAAAATCGAACACCGCTATAAACCAGGGGGACTCGGCACCATCATGTGAACCATGGCTAGCTCTGGTCCATAGCGTTAGAAGGAGTTGCCCGCACACCCGCGGCAGAGCAGCCTCTCGTCTCTAGTGAAAATACAAAATACACTTTTCGCTACTCACCAAAACACGGACGAGTTTAAGATGTTGAAACCCTACTTTCCTTTGCGGGGTCACTCGGAGCCCCTCCCCCACCCCGTCTAAAATACACTTTTTTTGGACCAGAAAATAAAATATTTCACCGGAAGGAAAAACGTTTTCGTTGCTCCGCTGCGCCCCCTACAGATGTGGTCGATAGAAACATTCCATTGACCAGATCTGTAGTGTGCGCAGTGGAGCAACTCCTTACGGTGAAATATTTTATTTTCTGGTCCAAAAGGTGTATTTTAGACGTGAGGTGGGGGGCTCCGAGTGACCCCACTGACGAAAGTAGGCTTTCACCATCTTAAAACCCCATTTGTTTTGGTGAGTAGCGAAAGCGTATTTTTTACTAAAGACGAGAGGCTGCCCAGCCTGCTCTACCGGGGGTGTTTGTTCAGGCAACGGCTCGAAAGTAACATGGTGTCAATGAGAACTCCTTCTAACGCTTACCCACCGCAGCTAGCTTAAAGAGTTTAGCTATAAATGAGTTTCACCTGCAGGTTTTCTTGTTCGTCCACCAACAGGAAGCTGCGGTCTGTCCGCCCGTCGCCCCCCGGCTTGTTGCCGAGACACAGCGACGCGTTCATGTCCATTTCTCTCATCAGTGTCTCGGACATGGATCTGTCTGTTGTTGTTGTTGTTGTTGTTGTTGTTGTTGTTGTTGTTCAACACGACATGTTTCTGATTCTGAGAGGACAGACCATAGAGGTATAGGGACAGACAGACAGGCAGGCAGGGAGGGGAGGAGGGAGGGAGGGAGTCAGAGAAGCAGACTAAAGCGAAAGTTCACCCACTTCTGTCTGTCTGTCTGACTGTCATGTCACCCCACCACCAGTCACAACACACACACACGACACAGCGTAGAGATCCCATTGCCCCTGAGGAAGGCCTTTCTTTACGCCACGCTGCCATTGGCTACTTAAGTTTGTTGTCACGGAAACGACGTATTTTAAATGTAATAATAATAATGATAATAATAACTATTACAATTATAATAATTGAAACAATTCTGTACAAAAAAATAAAATAAAATGATTTAAAAATGTTCAATAATTAGACAAAATCTTTTATATATTCATATTATTTATTAGTAATTTCTGACTGTAACTTTTGAGACAATATATTTTTATTTTTTAATAATAATAGACACAAATCAGTAGGCTACAATACCACAATACCACAATACAATCTTTTTTTATTAGTCAGATCTTTTTTTTTTTTTTCTGACTGACATTTTGCTTAGCCCGAAACCGGCGGTTCCTTCGAGCTATGGGATGTAGACTCAACCCAACAACAACGCCACGTTTGGGGAGGAGCCTAGGGAAGACGTTCACGCACAGACCAGACGCACGTCTTTGGACCACGCTGTATATGATGGAAATTAGCACCATCTTGTGGTGAAAATGCGAAACTGAAGTCAGAACTGAGCACTATTGTGTGATTCAGTATTATAAACTCCAAGAATCAATAAATTAGAAAGCGTAAAATTAGATGAGATGAGATAATGAATGTACAGCCCACAAAGAACGTGCATTGAGGCAGTCGAGTATACTTACTTTGATTCATTCTTACAAACAAGAAATACATTCATGCTGGCTAGGGGTGATTATTTCCAAAGGCCAGTTGATGATGATGAATGCATGTAAACTAGTTATTAGTACACTACACAGTAAACACTAATTTCCATTTAACTGACACAAAGTGTTTTATTGGGGCAGTGCTGCCATGGTTAGAGCTGCTTGCTAATGTTCATTAAATATTTGTTAGCACAGATCTATAAATATCACATGTCAGAATGGCTTCCGAGTGGCGCCACACTGCTGCTAAACTGACATGGGGAGAGAGATTTCAGCATGGCTGATGTCTTGTCCTGGACTGAGCCTGGTCTGGCAGCCTCCTTCCTTATTTCAGTCATTGAAATCTAGGCCGATATTGATCAAAATGTGATTGTCCCTTTGATAATAATGTTGCTTTAAAGGGTAAAATCATTTGCCATAAAAGTTCTGTCTACTAGTCTACAATATAGTTCTAATTCATGAGTGAGAAGCTAGCAATTTCCCTGTTAAGGGTATATGGGCCTAGATTGGTAGGCTATAGATAGGTTGTTGATGGAATAGGGGAAGTAGGGAAGGAAACAAACAGTGAAGGAGATAAGGAATTTACAGTGTAGCCTATCATATGAATTGTTCACGCTGTTTTCTCAAATGCAAAAGAGACAAAGGTCTGAAGAATCAGTTATCCTCACTACTCCCTCTCTCAACCCCCCCTGGATTATGAATAATTCAGTCTGTTGAGTGCAGGGCCACCTAGAATAGACACTACTGTACATAAGATTATCCCTTGTCCTAGCACAACGTCACTGCTAATGTTAAGTTACATCAATTATACTGTAGGCACATGCATGCTCACTGACCACTTCCAAATGACTGGCTCAGTCAGACTGCAATGCCACTGCTGAGCATCTCTTATTAGCTTATTATAGCCATGTCAGCTGCATCTGAAAATAACCTAATAACACATTATTTATTAATATTGAAGCAGGGCTTTTGTGCTGTAGCCTAACAATTGAGCATGACTGTGGTCTGCAAATATGCAATACCACTGTCACCAGTGACAGCTAGGCTACCAGAGAGAGAGAGAGAGAGAGAGAGAGAGAGAGAGAGAGAGAGAGAGAGAGAGAGAGAGAGAGAGAGAGAGAGAGACTCACACACACACACACACACACACACACACACACACGCACGCACGCACGCACGCACGCGCGCACGCGCGCAGGCAGACAGACAGACAGACAGACAGACAGAGCAGAGACCAGAACAACTTCCTTTTCATCCCACCTTGACAATTGGGACAGGATTAATATATATTTTTGTTGCTTCATTTCGATGTAATTTGAACAAGCAAAAAAGAGCAAAAAGAAAGAAAGAAAGTAAGTGATCAGCATCATCACATGTTTTGTTGCATTTATTTAAACGTGCCATAATGCTGCTGCTGCTGCATGCATGCTGCAGCTGCATGTCAGTGCATACACAGCCTCGCCCATCAGTAGCCAGACAGACAAGGAAAAGGCACCAACGCATCAGAAAAAGAGAAGAGTGGCACCTATACAGCCTGACAGACAGTCCTGTAACCCAACCTTGACATAACTGGAGACGGTTTGGGGCAGTGTTGCCATACTTTGTGAGAGAAATAAGCATCCAGGCCTAGGAAAACAAGCCCAAAAGAAGCAACTTAGGTCACATGAACACTTTAAACCGTCGGCTATTTGAAAATAACCGATCTACAAGCTCACAACGCGTGTGAGCTTGTAGATGACTATTTTCAAAAACTTGGAATATAAAATGTGGAATATTTTTTAAACATTCTAAACAACACAAATGGTCCCTTGGGCACAAAACATTTTCATGAAAATATTTGAGAACCACTGGTTTAAATAATTTAAAAAAAAACTTGTGAAGCAAGCCTAAATTAGCGACGTTAGAAACCAGGCAAAAAAAAAACGCTTTTTACAAGCAACTTCACCGAAAAAGAAGCCCCCAGCAGAGGTAAAGTCCCTGCCCACCACCACAGAGGTTGTGTGTTCGAATCCACCGTGGTGCATCCGGCTTTGTTGGGCGTCTATGCGTAGGGCCGGAGGGTGGGCTGCAGCCCAGGGGCCCCCAACTGGGGGGGCCTTTGTGATCAAATTGTAAAGTAATCCTACCGAATTAACCGAATTAAAGTGACAAAAACCCGAAATAAAAGGAAAAAAATGTTTTCGTGCAGGGGGGCCTCGAAAAAAACTCTAGCCCAGGTGCCTCAACTCCTATAAATCCGTCCCTGTCTATGCGAACACAATTGGCCCGTGTTCGGTGGAGGCCGGGCGGGGAGGGTGATATTGGTCATTGCATGTACTCCTACGGGCTGGGGCGGCACGCCAGCACCTGTCAGTGGGGAGTGTTGGGCGGGAATGCGGGATGAGTAGGACGAAGGCTCTACGTCCTCCCGGTAGGGGCTCCTCACTGGCAGGTGAGGTGAGTAGGACACAACAGCAGTGACAACACACATTTGAAATGTGTGTGGGGAGGAATCAATTTGCATAACAACTAAATTGGGAAGAAAAAGGGAGTAAAACAATTGGCTACTCAAAAAAAAAAAAGTAAAGAAAAAAAGCCCAAAGTCGCTTATAATAAGCTGACATGGCAACGCTGGTTTGTGGGCTCTATGCTTTACAAGTCCGAGGCGGGACCAGTGGCACACTCGGAACACGCTAGAAGTGCTGGTACTTGTAGTCCGCCCACCCGCCACATGTTCCATGTTGACATGCGTAAAAAACTACAACTTCTCCCAACGCTGTCACTTCCCCCCTCGCTCCCATTGGCTGGTCCGCCGCAGCCGCAGCCTCCCATTGGCTGGGCCGCCGCAGCCGCAGCCCCAGAGAATGAATGAAATTGAAATAGCTGCTGGTACATTACATGTACAATACCGGGGCTCTGCAGTGTTGCATTCTATCATACTATATCAAAATGGCCACAGCGGTACAGAACCCCCTCAAATCGTAAGTAGACATTTCCCGATTTGCTACCTTATTTTTTCTTATTATTTGTGCATGCTGTCAGTTGTTTTTCCCGAGGAAGCTTATTCAGCCCCCAGTATGATTACAAACACATCTTTACGTTTGATGTATATGGAAAACAGCGGATATCGTTATAGGCAATGATATATTATAACAAAGTTATCTTTGTAACACATTTGGGGGATTGCCTTGCGAGAAGGGGATTCCTATTTTTGTTCCAAATAATAAGAATAATCTGCTTGGATGGCGATCAGACTGATGATCATTTTTGCGATCGCATGTGTGCAGCAGGGATCTGGATGGAGGAATGTTGGAGGTGGATTTTTTTGGTGACCCGGTGCGTCCCTTGTCGCTATAGCGAGCCAAGATCACGGTCAGCCTGGGCTGACCGTGATCTTGGCTCGCTATAGCGACTGGCATGGGGGATTTTCAGTTTTTTTTATTAAGTCAACCCCCCCAGCCACAACCTGCCAGCAGTTGAGACTTTAGAGGGATGTGCTTTTTGTGATACCTGTGTGCACATTTTGGCCATGACGGGTAAACAGGTAGGCAGCAGATCCGATCGAGAGGCAACCTGATATAGGTTTTCCAAAATGCCTTTCTTCACTGACGGATCTCCCTGCAATATGTGTGCTATAGAGAAGAATGTTATGGAATAGAATATGCTCGACTTTTAACTCGAGACTCGCTTTCATGTATAGGTCTATGATAAAAAATAAAGCCTATACAATAATAATAATAATAATTTAAAAAATCGTGGCTATATTTAGGCTGTTTAAGTGACAGGCGTGCTATACAGCCACCATTTGTTTCCATCAGGAGATATTTATAGGGTTTTGGATATTCCTTGGAAGTTTCTCGCCCCCAAAAAGAGAGAGAGAGAGAGAGAGAGAGAGAGAGAGAGAGAGAGAGAGAGAGAGAGAGAGATCTGCAGATCTCTCTCTCTCTCTCTCTCTCTCTCTCTCTCTCTCTCTCTCTCTCTCTCTCTCTCTTTTTAATTTATTTTTTGTACATGTGTTTTGTTCCATTCTAGAATGATTGCAGACGCCTGCTGCCCGCGTGGGCACGCGGCCAAAAGGTGGCTGATGATGTGCGTCTGTCAGCATGTACATAAAAGATAGACAGATAGACAGCCTCCAGTGTGTGTGTGTGTGTGTGTGTGTGTGTGTGTGTGTACACACTGAACAACGCACAATAGCTCCAGTCTGCAGACATACACAGTCTGTAAGACCAAGAAAAAGAAAAAAAAATCTATTCTGGATAGTTTTGAGACAAAGAAACCTCCTGTGTTTGTCTAATAAGGGGCGCACAGGGATACAGGACAGGTGGGCACTAGGGACATCTGGGCACCTCGAGGTGAAATTGTCTATTTTGTCCAAAATGTTAAGAAATATATATATTTGAAAAATTGTCTTAAGTAATGTAAAGTATACATGATGTGAACATGCATGGTACATCATTATCAGACTTAATTTTATCCTTCAACTTCTTGTTTATGCCCCAAAATGACTTGTTTTGTTGCAATTTGTAGCAATTGTAGAAATATTAGACCTTAACTGTCGAATGTTTAAAGGACAACTTTGGTTTTTTACAACCAATGTTTATGTTTTAGATTGTAATTAAAGTAAATAAAAGATGAGTGTTAAAAATTTCAAATTTACTGCTTTCTATAGTTTTAGCAATTTTCACAATCTTTTTTACAGTGTTTTCACAGTGGGCGGGGGCATTCTGTCCGGTGGCTAAATATGTGTTTTTTTAACACATTAACCCGGCGTTTTCTTTATTATTATTTACAGTAGCT
>NC_139945.1:10543573-10546073 GCF_963454915.1 Gymnoscopelus microlampas | reverse complement strand
GTGTGTGTGTGTGCCTGTGCGTGTGCGTGTGTGTGTGTGTGTGTGTGTGTGTGTGTGTGTGTGTGTGTGTGTGTGTGTGTGTGTGTGTGTGTGCGTGTGTGTGGAGAGGAGAAAACAGCTACAGTACAGTATAGCTTCAATCTACTAGGCATACCCTGCCAGCCCTCTCTCTCAGCCCTCTCCCTCTCAGCCCCCTCTCTCTCTCTCTCTCTCTCTCTCTCTCTCTCTCTCTCTCTCCATCTCTGAGGATTAGAGGCTCATTTAATCTCTTTCTTTGCTTCTCTCTCTTTCACTCTCTTCCTGTCTTTATCTCTGCTTGCCTGCTTCTTGCCTGTTTGTCCCTGTCTGTCTCTCTCTGTCCTCCTCTCACCCCTGTCGCTCGTCTCTCTCATTCCTGACTCTTTCAGCTCCATCTTCTTGTACTCATCCCCTCTTCCTATTTCCATTCATCACTCTATCGCATCTAACCTCATTACTCTCTCTCTCTCTCTCTCTCTCTCTCTCTCTCTCTCTCTCTCTCTCTAACTTCTTTCCTCGTCTTCATCCTCAGACCATCTGAGCCGAACAAAATCTCTTACCCTCATCAACAATTCTTTCTCTTTCTCTGTCTTAGTGCCACCATCACCGCGCTTTCTTCACCCCTCTCCCCCCCTCTCCAGTCCCCCCCCTCTCTCTCTCTCTCTCTCTCTCTCTCTCTCTCTCTCTCTCTCTCTCTCTCTCTCTCTCTCTCTCTCTCTCTCTCTCTCTCTCAGAGCCCTTTCCATTGCGAGTCAAGTCATGTCACGATTGCAATATTCAGCAAAACGCATTGAAAGAAATCGGGGCTGTGCACTTTTTGTCAGTTCCCCTTTTAAATCTTGGGCATGGTGGCTAGCCTATAGCGCCTCAACATTTCCATAGAGATGTACTGCAGACAAAGTAAAATGGATAGGCCTCGTACTCAGAGGCATTTCCACACCATACAACATTATTCTTTTGCTTTTGCATGCATTAGAGCAGTGGTTCTCAACCTGTGGTCCCCAAATGATTTTGGGGGAATCTCCAGATTTGCTTAATGTACAACATTGTTTTCTCACTCAACAGTAAACACACCAACATACAGTATAAGTGTATACAGGAATCTGCATGTTTCTAATTTGACAATTTAAGGACTTTTATATTCCTCTGATACCTTTAATAATAATAAATAAGACCATATTCAAAAGTCAAAAGTAATCAACATTTTATTTTATTATTGTTACTATAAAAAAAAATGGTCAGACATTGGCCAAATTGTCAAATAATAGAGGCAAATGTTATGAAAATAGCAGATTTACATGCTCACAAAGCATGTAGATCGGCTATTTTTCACAACATTTATCTGTGGAACCTAGTCAAACAATATGTAATGCCTCGACTCCTACAATTCCAAGTGCTTGTCAGGGTGGGGGGTCCCCAGTTCAAATATGATTATTGTGGGAGGTCACGGCCTGAAAAGGTTTAGAACCACTGCAATAGAGGGAAGATAGGTGTCATATCACTACATCCTTTAGATAAAACATTGTCACATGTTTTGTGCAGATAGCTTGCTATTGTCTAACTAGTGAAAGTATGTAACAAGCAACGATCAAGTACATGTTAAAGCTTCACTAATATTAAATCATAATAAAAGTTATATTGATATAACTATGGCTATAAATATGGAGTTTGGCCATAGCCAGGAGGGACAGTGGATCTGAGATGAGTATAAACGATCCAAAAAACTAAACAAAACATAGTTGTCGTTGACAGATTAGAAAAATATTCAGGGATTGACTTCCTTGGCCTGCTGGCTACTGTATTTTCCCTCTTAATACATGCAAAAGCTGAACAATAGGAATAATGTTGTTATGGCAATGCCGTGAGTGTGTGTGTGTGTGTGCGTGTGCGTGTGCGTGTGCGTGTGCGTGTGCGTGTGTGTGTGTGTGTGTGTGCGTGCCGTACAAAGCCTATCATTGACTTCCTTCCTTGTCCTGCTGGCTGCTTGCGTGCAAGAAATCAGACACTGATCGGTATAGTGGTTTTGGTGATTAGCGGTGGACAGACACACAATGATTTAGGGTACATACTGTACTATGGGGGGCATATATAGGCCTACAGACTAACACTGTTCCATATACAGTAGCTCATCCCGTAAAAATGTCTCTTTCCAAAAGGTGGATTTGGTCATTTGAGAGTCTTCCTAATGTACCAAAATGTGTTCTTGATACACGCACGCACGCACGCCTAATTGCAATGCTTGTTCCTGCATTTTTCAAATGGTGGGCCTACATCATTTTGCCACAAAAGAAAATAGAGTCTGCACACTGGTGATGCTGAAAAAAAGCCCTGCTGTATTTTATTGCGTTGTCAACGTTTCGATCTATTCAGATCTCCATCAGGAGAACATTATACAATATATCATTTTGTACCGGAAGCGCATGACATATTTTCCAGCTGCATGCATATCTTCTTCTTTACGTGTTGGCTCTGAGTCTAAAGC
>NC_139945.1:10536073-10538573 GCF_963454915.1 Gymnoscopelus microlampas | reverse complement strand
CTACCAACAATTACAGTCGCCCATATTCGAATACTGGGCCCTGATTACACACGTCTTCTGGAACAGGAAATGGATTCTCTATGGAGCGGTGCCAGACCCAAATCGCAGAGTGCAATTTTTTTTTGGCGCTCGCAGATTCGTCTGGTCCCAGGCTACAATTATGCAGCCGATGTGTCCTGATTTGTAACCAGTTAAATCCTATATGGTTGACCGGAGTCCCTCAGGGCTCTATACTAGTGTATTTTCTGTTTTCTATTATTGTGGGGAAAGCTTTCGCTGAAAATACCCAACAAATCGACAAGCTTGTGGATCGGGGTATTTTCAGCGGAAGCTTTCCCCACAACACCGATGCTGGAGGTTTAAGTGGTGAACTATACTTTCAACATGCCCATCCCTATTCTGCATGCCATTATAGAGAGAGAACATGCCTCAGAAATGTTCCAAAAATGTTCAAAATGTTTCTATTCTTGAGAAGATGTGATCAAATATATAAGCTCACCACAAATTGATCGTGATTGGTATCTGGCATTGTTCTACTTGCTCTTACTCTCTCTCCCCCCCCCCCCCCCCCTCTCTTTCTCACACTGTGCCCCTCCTCTCTTGTCTATCTCTTTCGTCCTCTCAAGGCTGTTGTCATGTTAACACATTTATAGAAAAGATACTTGCATACAGTCTTGCGTTGTTTATTCCTCCTACCTTATGTGTTTGATACAATTGGATACAAGAGCAAAGGCTTGTGTTCGGTGCTTTGTGTAAAGGAGTGCATTAGCCTGTACATATGGGAGCGTCTACCTATGTTCCCTCAGCCCCTGTGTTCCCTCAACATTAAAACACTAACCCCAACCCCATCCCTAACCCCTAACCCCTAACCCCTAACCCCTAACCCCTATCCCCTATCCCCTAACCCAGGGTTCCCCAATAGGCGGCCCGCGGGCCATTTGCAGCCCGCGAGAGGCAACTGTGCGGCCCGCGACGACTCCTGTCAAAAAAAAAAAAAAATCTGTTTTACTGTTCAAGCAGACTAACAAACACATCTGTAAGTCAGTTGTTGATTCTGGACTTATTTTGATTTTCAGTATGTACAACTGGCTGCTGTTAATCTGTATTACTTTTCAAGCAGACTTATTTTGTTTCCAGGGTGCATTTTTTCCTTGTGTGACCCTCAACACAGGATTTAAGAATCCCAGGCCTAAAATAACACAGGGTCAAATTAGCTCGATTAGAGAAAAAAATCGAATAAAAAACAAAAAAAATTGCGCACGCGCGCTTCGCGCGATTTCGGCGCAATGCCCCTGGCCCTCGGCTTGGTACCGGAGACATAATTTGGCCCTTGGGGAAAAGTAATTGGGGAACCCTGCCCTAACCCTAATCCCTAACCCCAAGCCTAATGGTGCGTTCATACGGGCCAGATACAAAGATACAAAAATACACAGTATTTTTGTCACTGTGTCGCTTTGTATCTGTGCTGCTGAACGCGGTCGTTGACGTCACATGAACGTGCGGACATCGGAGCTACAGTTGTAGCTTTGTATCTTTGTATCTGGAAGTTGAACCCAGCTCAGCTTGAATTTGTATCTTTGTCGCTATAGAGCTACAGCTACAAACGTCGGATGTATCTTTGTATCTTCATGTCGCTGGCTTCCATTGAGAACGAATGGTAGCGTGTATCTTTTTATCTGTGTGAACGCACCATAACTCTAAACTGAAGGAACATAGGGCCGAGGGAACATATCATGTACCCCTACGTAATAGCATATTGTATTTTTCACACACATACGCACGCACGCACGCACGCACGCACGCACGCACGCTTGTATGTGTGTGTGTGTTTAGTACTAAAGTATGTATCTGGGTACAATATCAGTATTTCCTTCCATGTACATATGCAAACTCTGACTGTTACTGTAAATGAACATTCCAGGATGTGACTTTAGTTTGTATTAGCACCCTCAGCCCATATCTCTGCTTCTCACAATGTAGCCCAGTAATTATCAGCGGACCTGATAAAAAAGGACACACACATCGCACACCACACACATGCACGCACACACAAACACACACACACACACACACACACACACACACACACACACACACACACACACACACACACACACACACACACACACACACACACACACACACACACACACACACACACACACACACACACACACACGTGCATGTGTAGAAGAAAGACAAATCATTTGGCTGTGAGAGAGGAGAGGGGAGTGGAAGAGAGATTGAACTATGGGTGCTGAGGCTGGGGAGAGGAGGTGGTGGGGGGTGTGGAGGAGGAGGAGGAGGAGGAGGAGGAGGGATATTGCATAGCGTTGCTGGCAGGCAGAAACCTTGTATCTCCATATTTCAACTTGTTATGTTTTTTTTCCCTCCGTAAATAAATGCCCTACTTTGTCATAGTCTAACTAGTAGTGTCACACAAAAGTAGCGAAAATAGCTGATCTACAAGCTCACAATTCATGATTGCATCGGTGGGCTA
>NC_139945.1:10521073-10533573 GCF_963454915.1 Gymnoscopelus microlampas | reverse complement strand
TGTGTGTGTGTGTGTGTGTGTGTGTGTGTGTGTGTGTGTGTGTGTGTGTGTGTGTGTGTGTGTGTGTGTGTGTGTGTGTGTGTGTGTGTGTTGTGGCATTGTGCTCGTCTAGGTGATTATGCTTGTTACCATGTCTGCCTGGCAGCTGTGTTACGTCTATCATAACATCTCTCTGCTTTGGTTCTGATTGGAGAACTGTGTTGCATATCTTTCTCTCCCATATCTCTGCTGGCCTGTGCAAATAATATAGAAAAGATAGTTTTTTATGCTGATACCGATGTTTTGACCCATATTTTGTCAAAAACTGCTAAATGTTATTTGAAAAACATAGATTTGATTAAAGTTTCTATTTGAAAATCTTTAACTAGAATTTATTTTATTTAACCACTTAAGCCCTATTGAATGTTCAAAAACAGAATGGCTATTTTTTTAAATGTTTGAAAACGTTTTTAAATGTTCGCCTATTATGACATGCCCAAAATAGGGTCGCCATTTTGAAAGTCGAAAATCGGGACATGGGCTACATTACTGCCGCCCCCGATGACGTCAAAAATGCAAATAATGACCGATATATCGCCCAAACAGATGTATCGGTCGGGCTCCATAAAAAAAACCACTAACCTTAAACGTAACGTAAAGTGATATTTTGAGTCAAAACATTTTTTTTTGTTAAAAGGTTAAAGAACTGTATCTGATAGTAATCATTGCTATAGAGTGTTTTAGTCTCGTCGTCTCTCCAGCTCTTTAGTAATAAGCAGAAAAATTACATTTTCTGGTACAGTAGGTGACAACATTTCTGCCAATCAGGAGAGAGTACCCATTTATCAGCTTCATTTTATACTGTTCCAGTTCCAATTTTGTCGGCTCATTTCTTTGTGTCATCACTTCAAATTTCACTTGTTTAATCTGTATCCTGATTTGATCAAATTGGTATCCTGACCTGAATATGCATTTTCTGTTCATTAAAAAGCTGGAGAGACATGGTGACTCCTGTTACCAAACACTCTATACGCAGTGATATTCAACTGGCGGCCCACAGGCCAAATCCGGCCTCAGCGGAGCTTTCTTGTGGCCCCTGATAAAGTAAAACATCACATGGATGCAACTGGGACGTATCATCAGTGTTGTAGCCTACATATTCCATGTTCCAATGTAAAATTAAATGCCAAGAATTTTTACTAGATGGTTGGTTGAACAGGATGATCATTTTGAATGTTTTTCGTAATCGTTAATCAAAGCTTGTTAATGATTAATCAACCATTAACAGATAAGAATAAAATGTAGAAACCATGTAGAATGGAGGAATGTTAGTGACTCACGCAGGGTCCCAAATTAACACCTACAGTATCAGTACAGCAGTCAAGACACTGCTGCAGGAAGTCACCCTTTGGTGCGTAAGTCACCCAAAAGAAAACCACTTGGGTCAAAGTGTTAAAGTAGCTCACCTCATAATATGTACTTGAAAAGCATCTGGTGTTAAAATATGTATTAGTTATCAAGTAAAAGTATAAAAACCTTTTCATAGTATAAAGAAACAAAACAGCCAGAAATGTTGTCTACTTCTACTTCCCTACTTCTAACTACTTTCAGAATAATGTAGCTTTCAAGTAGTTCAGTATTTATTTTTTTGCCGGGTAGCAGAGCTAGCTTGGCAAAAGCTACATCAGGGGCACATCAACATAAAAGAACAGGGGTTTTGAGTGCAGTTCAGAAATAAATTATTCTCCTTATGCATCCATTAGCTATATGTTATTTTTGGGTACTATATGGGGTAACTTTCCATCTTCCAGCTTCTCCATCTTCATCCACTTCAAACACACCATAAGAGCTTGTGCTCTTATCAGCCGGGTGCTCAATACTAAATGAAAAAAAACTTTCATTCATACAAACATGTAAACACTTCATCTTGCCACTCTGCCTCCAATACTCTATACACAGAGACGCTTCCATGCACAGAAAACACTGAAATAAAAGGTTTCTGCCCGACAGCAACGATATACTGTATGTGAGCATACTGTATGTATGTGTATGCGCGTCCGTGCGTCCGTCCGTGCGTCCGTCCGTCCGTCCGTACGTGCGTGCGTGCGTGCGTGTGTGCGTGCGTGCGTGCGTGCGTGCGTGCGTGCGTGCCTGTGTGCGTGCGTGCGTGCCTATTCTGAGCTTCCAGGATGAGGTCTAGCCTTTCAGGCTGAGCTAACATGAGCTGTGTGGTTTGCTGCTGCCCGCCTTGGTCGCTCACTCATTCACTCTGTGGTCTGGTTGTTTGCAGAGAAACATGTCTGCCAGGACCACACTGGCCACAGCCCAGAGTGTATAGAAGAGAGTGTTGCGTCACGCTTCGGTCTCGCCGCAAAGCGGGATGTTTGCCTCCCATAGTTCCAAACATTGGAACTTCCTCATTGAGAACTTCCGCATTCCATTCTTACAATGGGAGTCAAAGCTAGTCGTCACTCTCATAGTTATATATCAATCTGCCACAGCCTTAGTAGTAGAGCAGCAGTCAATGTCTTCCCCGCTCAAACACAGAGCCTTGTAGGCCTGCTCGATGGGTTCCCCCCTGTATGTACATGTATGAAACATACATACTGTATAGCACTGGTTCTCAAACTTTTTCCAAGTCAAGGACCCCCAAATTGATATATATTTGGCCGCAGACCCCCATTTGAAAATGTTTTGTGCCAGGGACCCCCAGAAGAGAAGATTTGTGTCGACATTTTTCAAAATCTTTCTAACACTTTCAAGACTTTTCTTTTTTTCCCCAAAACATATCATATTTAATAAAGTATTCAATCAATCAATCAATCAATATTAACACATTTAGCTGGGGACCCCCTGGAACCCCCCCCCAAGGACCCCTGGGAGTCCCCGGACTCCACGAGCCGGATATCCAATGGCAGGGCACCACACACCAAACCGCCTGCTTGTGCCGCCGTTTCCATTACAAGGACCTGGTCTTAGTGGTGTCAAAGGGGTCTGAATTTGTGCCTATTTTGGCACCACTCCAGAGTAGGTCTGAGCTAGGCCAAACAGGGCCAAACACTTCATAATGACTGATCACTCACTGACTTTTTATTTAGACCAGGATATAGTTGTAATACATGATAATAGATTATATTTATATTGTATCATAATCACTGTTATAATCTATTATAGTGTATTATAATTATCATAGTTGTAATACATTATAATAATTTAGATTGTATTATAATCACAGTTATAATCCATTATATTGTATTATAATAAGCATAGCTGCAATACATTATAATTTATATTGTATAATAGTCACAGTTATAAGGGTCCATTTGATTCTTACCGCACATGCACATGTGATTTGCATGTTTTCATTTGCGTGTATGCAGGACAGTTGGCCAATCATCTACTTTACATTGTTAGGCAAGAAGCAATGACCTCCACCTATGTTTACATTACAGAGGAGTGTCAATGACCGGAGTCTGCTACTCATACCTGTGGATTTGAGAGGGGGTACTTTGGTGTAATGGAAAGGTTTTTGATGCGGTGTGGTGTGATGTGGTGTGGTGCTAAAGCTGCAGTTGAAATCCAGCTATTTCCAAGCCACTGCGGGCACGGTGGCACAGTCGGTTGAAGGTCCAGGGTTCGATTCCCGCTGGGGACGCTGTGGGCGCTGGGGGAGTGTCTTCTCTTCCACGTCATCAGCACCCATACCCTAGGTGGGGTTGGTGAAGTGGCCTCTCTGTGTGGAGTTTGCATGGTGTCCCCTAGGGTAGGTACCCTCACAAAAGCATGCAGTAATCCTGGTTGCTATACTGCTTCCCCCTTGATAGTCGGGGTGCCTGATGGAGGGGAAAGGAACTGGTTGGAATAACGTGTTCCTTCCAGCCTCAAATTAATATGTATTTGGCCACAGACCCCTCATCTGCAATTATTGTGCCAGGGACCCCACAGAAAAGATTTGTGTAAAAAAAAAATCCACATTTAAAAAGCTAGTTTATAAAACTCTGTGTTCACGCTTTGAACTTGTAGATTGGCTATTTTCAAATGGTTTAAAGTTGTTAAAGTGATCTCAATGCTGTGTGCACTCATGTGGCCTATAGTCACTTCTTTTGGACTTGTTTTTGTAGACCTGGCCGCTTGTTTCATTGTAAATCCTGGCAACACTGGTCATAGTACAGTATCTATAATGCTCTATTGCTATGCTGGTGGGCAACATAGCAAGTCCAATATAATAGACAATTTTACAGTAAAGCTTAGGTCAAAGTGGGGTCTGGGGACCTCAAGGGTACTATATTGCAGTGGTTCTCAAACTTTTTCATGTCAAGGACCCCCTAATTGACACTTATTACCCCGCGGACCCCCATTTGAAAAGATAAGCCAGGGACCCCAATAAGAGAAGGTTTTTACGGCTCTCTAGCAGTGATTCTCAACCATTTTAATTTCAAGGACCCCCAGTTTGACATGCATTAGGCTACAGACCCCCATTTAATGGCAATATCATTGCGATTTGGCAAAATCGCAATGATTTGTGCTTTGTTTAAAAAAAAAAATGAAAAGGAAGAAAAGAGAGATGTTAGACTCTGGGTGGGCCCGACAAGCCTGGTGCTTCTCCCTAGCTCTTTTTCGGACTCTTGGACAGTGCTGGGAAAATAGTGGCTATTTGTGAAATGTACTTCACAAATCGCTATGTTATGTGTCCATTATCCAAAAAAAAAAAAAAAAGGAACTGAACTGAACTGAAGGGGTCCTTCAAGGTGTTCCAGGGATTCTCCAGCAAAATGAGGAACGGTATAACCGCATTTGAACACAAATCTTCCCTTATGCTCATGCTCGTAGACAAGCATTAGACTTATCACTCCACAAATGAACAGTGAACAAGGAAAGACTGCTTTCATCTTTTTTTTGTTGCAGACAAATGGAACAAACTCCAGGACTCTCTGAAACTGGATCGATTGGTCTCTATAGAGACATTTAGGGTATACTACTACTTGAGGACACATTACATAAGGACCGCACCTGCTTGGCGTAGCCCTTATTTATCTGCATTGTGAGGTTTTTAATGTTGTTCATTATATTGCACTTCATTTAAAATATTCCGTCAAAAAGAGAGCTTGCTCTCTCAATGGTATTCCCTGAATAAATAACGGTCAATAGAAATAAAAATAAACATTATGGGGGTCCCTGGCACAAAATATTTTCAGATGGGGGTTCACGGCCTAATAAATCAATGTGGGGGTCCTTGGCTTGAACATGTTTGAGAGCCACTGGCTTTATACTGTAGGTAGGGCAAATGATAGGTTTTGGTTAAAACAAAACTTTTTGTTAAAAGGTTAAAGCACTATATTGTGATAGTAATCAATTATATAGAGTGTTTGTTCAGTAACAGGAGTCTCCATGTCTCTCCAGCTCTTTATTAAACAGAAAATACATTTTCAGGTAGGTGACAAAATCTCAGCCAATCAGCAGAGAGTACCCATTTATCAGCTTCCTTTTTATAGTGTTCCAGTTCAAATTTGTTCTGCTCATTTCTTTGTGTCATCAGTCTCAATTTCACTTGGTTAATCTGTATCCTGTCTGAGTCCTCTATCCTAATTGGATAAAATTGGTATCCCGACCTGAAAATGCATTTTCTGTTTACTAAAGAGCTGGAGAGACACAGAGACTCCTGTTACTGAACAAACACTCTATGGCAATGAGTACTATCAGAATATAGAGCTATTTAACACTTATTGTAACCAAAGAAAATCACTTACCCTACCTTTAACATTGATAGCGCTATTTATAGTGAAAGAACTTCCTGCATGGAAGAATAACAGAATGAACATATAACTGATTCAAGAATCAAGAAGGTTTTATTTCGTTGCTGTCATTCAGGAACCTCTTTGTCTGACTTGAAATCATATAATCTATGCAGCACTAAATATAGGAAGTAACAGAGACTTTCAAAGCGCCCGATGAAGGCCAACTTTGGCCGAAACGTTGTACCATCTGTAATAGTTTCTGTGTTTTAAAGTAAGCACTTAGGAGCAATGCTGTTGTGTGGAATTTTATTTTAAAGCACGGCCCATGGACCAAATCAGGGCTGTTGGTGTGCCCACAGTACGCCGACACAGATTTCATGTACTGAACTGCGAACAAGCTTTTACAATGTTATATTGTACTGTGTTATTCGTATCACACTTTACCAGACTCTTATCAGCTCTTCAAAACCACTCAGTTGAAGCTTAAAGCAATTTAAGTTGTATTTTATGGGAAGCTGCTGGCCAAAATGTAGTGAAATGCCTGTTCTTGGATACATTTAAAGCTACTAATAGTGCAAAGATGCAGTATTTAGGACTTGCTGTATCTTAACGACATGAACCTAGCCTCCTTGTACGTGTAAGGAGGGTGACCATTCTGTGAAAATTAGTCCATTTACAAGCATTGTGAGCTTGTAGACAAACCAATTTTGATGAAGACATTTGTTATAGAGGAAAAAAAGGAGCGGGCTTAGTATAGAGCAAGGGTTCAAACTTTTCAGGCCGTGATCCCATAAAATAATCATATTTGAACTGGGGACCCCCCACCCTGACAAGCATTTGGAATTGTAGGAGTCATTTAATTTAGTTTGACTTGGTTCCACAGATAATTATTGTGAAAATAGCCAAACTACAAGCTCACAACGACTCGCAATGCGAGGCGTTTTGATCTTGTAGGCTATATTGAAAATGTTTGCCTCTTTCATAGGTAGTATTTGAAAATTTGGACAATGTTTGACCAGTTTTTATAGTTAGCTACTTTTGACGTACTAACACACCCCCCTCCTGTAGAAATCCAATGTAACTTCAAACTCCATTTTAACCATGATAGATTCATTGAAAATAGGGTTGCCAACAGTCCCGTATTAGCCGGGACGCCCCGTATTTGAGCCAAAAGGGGCGTGTCCCGTACGGGACTTTGTTTGTCCCGGACTCCGGTGTAAAGGGAAAAATAAAAAATATATTTCTGTTTGCGCACACTGCAGTGTCTGGCTGCGTGTTTGTGTGCTTTATGAGATGGGCGCTAGGACCACTCAGTTGACAGGGCAGGCACAGTGCTCGCACGAGTGCTTGTGTGTGTGTGTGTGTGAGATTTTCTCCGGTGGGAACGGCATCATTGTTTGTGTGGCATGTCAGCCTGTTCCCAACCCTAACCCTAACCCTAAAACCGAAATAAAGTAACAAAAAAAAGTAACTTTATCCGCGGGAAACCCGAAAAAAATCGCGCAAGCGCGCGCGCACGGGGGACCCATGCACGCGCGCGCAGCGCGCGTGCATGGGTCCCGTTTCTCCAGTACTGGATGTTGGCAACCCTAATTGAAAACACCCGTTTAATTAAAGTGTTTGTGGGAAATAATTTAATAAATAATAATGAAAAGATTTAATAAAAATAAATGAAAAAAGTAATTAAAAACTGTCTGGGGTGCTCACAAAAGCCAGAGTAGACGAAAAAATGACCCTAAACATGTTTGAAAGTGAACTATCGCTTTAATTTCTCCAGGGGCATTTTTTTTTAAAAATCAGTCCACGCTCTGAAATTCTTTAAAACTCTGGGAAAAAAATAACATTGATATTTAGTGTTGGATTACCTGTCTCAAATTATGCAAGGAGATGATCACAGCTCACTGAAAGATAGTGATTCTCAAACTTTTTGTCAAGGACCCCACAATTATATTTATTTGGCTACAGAGCCCCATCTCAAAAATATCTTGTGCATGAAGGAACCCTTCAGAAGCAAAGATTTGAGTTAAAACAATTTTACAGGGAGTGTGCATGCAAAGTTACGTGCGCGCGCACACACACACACACACACACACACACACACACACACACACACACACACACACACACACACACACACACACACACACACACACACACACACGGCCTAAAATAGCAGATTTACCAGAGCTGGTAGATTGGATATTTTTGGCGAAGACATATGGGGCCCTATCTTTCGACCTGCGCAATCCCTTGGCACTACCTGTATCTTACGGACGCGGTACGCGCTATACATTATGCCGACTCCGTTATTTGCGCCTGGAGGTGTGGCCATGGGCGTGTTGTTGCGCTATCCCTAAAATTCCACACACGTTTGTGAAAGCGCATAGCGGATTCTACCTGCTATGCCAAATTAGTTTGGTAGAGCGCGCCTGTAATGGACATGTTGGAAGTCGGGCCGGACGCACAACGGTACAACATTCAGAGGCTCCCTGTCTCCTAATTTTCGACGAATCTCTGTGATTCTAATTTTCCTATAATCAGCAGAAGTGAGAGTGTCAATTCCATGTGTCAATTGTATTTACATAAGATGATAGTCTATTCAAAGAAGACAATGATTTGTGCTGCGCGATGCCATTCGCTCCAAAATACACACTTCAGTTTTGGGTGCATTTCGCCTTTCCGACATGTCACCTTTCCGACGTTAACGAACCCTATACCTAACCCTAACCCTAACCCTAACCGCACGCGGAAGCCACTAGTCGGAGTGGCGAGATGTCGGAATGGAAGGAGCACCCCTTCAGTTTTATTACAGTTTTTCACAATTCTTAACACACGTTTCTCAAAACAATAACGGCTTTCTCAAAACTGCACACCCAAAACTGAAAACCTCACACACAAAATGCTAAACCCTACACTCCCTTCGCAAGATGACTCTTTGCCATCAAATCTCTTAACTGTTCACAAAATGGAACTCGTGTTTTCATTTGGTACACACAGCCATATTTTCAAATGACACACACATATCATTCATTACCGTACACACAACTAGGCATGTGCTTCACACTACCAAGCATTTACAGCACACTGCAGGGCAAAATTGAAAACACAATCATATAAATGGAACACACCATATGAATCTCATCCACATCATAGGCAATGTTCTCCCTGTCCAAGCAGCGTTGGAAGAAACGCCTGGAGTGGCGCATGAAGCCCTGACAGACCTCAACAGTGACTAGGGCTGCAATCGATTTTCACAATTTTTGTATAACGACATTTTTTGATTTTGAATTTGAAAAAAAAGTTTTTTTACAAATCGAGGATCGGAATCGAATCGAATCGTGAGATAGCAGAAGATTCACACCCTAACAGTGACGTCGCCACAAGCCTCCTCCATGGCCTGGAGCAGTGGGACCCGGCTCTGTGGGTTCCGTTCATTTACCTTCCACCTCCAAGCTCAATAGAACTCCTCAATGGGATTCAGGAAAGGAGAATAAGGTCGAAGGTACAGAACGGAAAAATGTGGGTGGTCCTGGAACCACTCACACACTGGAGCAGCCCGGTGGTGCAAATTGCTCACCAGACCTGAATGTTTAGAGATTTGACTATTTGTGTGTTGTAGGTTGATGCTTTGAGATTTTACGTGAGAAGTGTGTGCAACAACTGAACATTGTGTGTAGTGTTTGGACAACAAGGTGTGTTGTAGATTGATGCTTTGAGATTTTACGTGAGAAGTGTGTGCAACAACTGAATATTGTGTGTAGTGTTTGGACCACAAGGTGATAATGTAATTGACATCAGAGTGTAAAAAAGGAAAGTCAGAGTCTAATGCAGATAAGGCAGTGTGAAGTAGTGCCAAATTGGGTCCAGCGATTAGTACATGAAGTGAAGGGTGTGCAAATTGTGCCGAATTTTCACTTTTTGTGTGTTAACAATTGTGAAAAACTGTAATGTGACTCTGTGCGGCAGCAGAGTTATTGTGTAACACTGCGCGGCGGCACTTGCATTAAGAGATTGGGAATGTGTTTTACTGTAATCCACAAAAGTGTGACTGTTAATTCCTTGTGTTTTTATCAGCAGTTGCCAGTTAAGCTTATCAAAGACAAATAAAATGTTGTTTGTTCTGAGTTTTAATGAATCCAGCGAACACAAGCGATTGCTGTGATTTAATGTTCTCTATAACCAGCAATGTGTGAGTGATAATTCTGTGTATCAAATATAATTGTATTCCAAGGCAACGTTGGACTGCCTTTCGTTCTTCCATGGGCAGAGAGGGAGAGAGCAAAACATTGCACTGTGGATAATGGCTTGCGCAGCCTGGTTTTAAAGGCAATGGTATCTGGCACGGTGATTGGTTTTATTAATCTAACGGCCAAACCACACCTATGCATAATGTAACGGGTAGCGCAGGTGTTTTAGGGATACGGCTGGTGTCGGAAGATAGCAACTCGGCCACGGGAACGCCCCTTGCGCCATGCTGAATCCTCAAATAGTGGGTACAGTGACTTGGGCGCAAAATAGGGCCCCATGGTGTGTATAATAGACGTGAACAAGGCAGTTGTGTAACTCAAGTCCATTTCTCTACAGGACTAGAGGGTTTAAGTGGTTAAGTAAAGCTGCTTCTCCTCCCACAGACCATCAAAGGTCCAACATGTACTGCAGCTCGAGCAGCCATGCTCCACTAACATCATATAATGAGTCTGGAGACAGAGAGAGAGAGGCCACATTTAAAGCAGCCATTTTCTACAGCTGTCAACTTATTATTGAGGACGGCGACTTTTATTCCAATAACACTAAAGGCGGTGGTTGGGGGGGGGGGGGGGCGGGGTTGGAGTGGGGGAGGGTCGGGATTGGAATTGGGAAATGGGGGAGGGGAGGGGGAGACATGGAGGGGAGGGGCACTCAGGGGTGAGCTGTTTTGCATTTTGAATGTTTTTCCACCTCTCTTTCTCTCTGTCTGTCCGTCTGTCTGCCTGTCTGTCTCTCTCGTTTTCTCATTTTCTCTCTCGTTTTGTCTCATTCAAATTTTCTCTCTCTCTCTCTCTCTCTCTCTCTCTCTCTCTCTCTCTCTCTCTCTCTCTCTCTCTCTCTCTCTCTCTCTCTCTCCCCCCCCCTCTCTCTCTCCATCGCTCCATCATTTTATGCTGGTCACTAACACAACTTGTAGACATGCTTTGAAGCCCATGCCTTCTTTTCCCTGAGTCTCATGTGCATCTTCCTGGATCAGGAGTCTTATGTGTGTTCGCCTCACAGACTCTTCACAGTATTGCACAAAATGTTGGTCCGGACTCGGTTCTTCTTGGTTCCTAAAGCTATCTGTTGGGTTGCGGAATTGTGACTACAGCAATGGCAGAGGGCTGAATGGTAATGGGCCAAGTTATCAAAACAGACCGACGTGTGTGTGTTGTATGTGTTGTATGTACTTTAAAACAGGCTTTGGTGGGCCTTACTTGACAACTTTTCAAAAACAGTATCTTGCCTGAAGAACATGTTGCTTGTTTGTGCAACTATTATTTCGGCCCAAATGTGGCTATTGTCAGCAGTCAAACTACTGTGAATTAACAACTTAAACCCCATATGGTTGAGCGGAGTGGAGTCCCTCAGGGCTCTCTACTAGTGTATTTTCGATTTGCTATGTTATTATTATTTTTGATTTGCTGTTATTGTGGGGAAAGCTTTTGCAGGAAATAGCAGATGCAGATCAACAAAATGACTGTGCTACTTCAATGTTACATTGAGTAATTTAAATACTACATTGGGTTGTGATTGACATGGATTGATATTTCTGGGTTCTATATTCAATGTGAAAACGTTTGTTCACCCGTGGTATCTACTGTACAATGGCTATACTGCACTATCTCTGTGGTAAGTTGGTAGCACCATCCTTTTGGTTTACTTCAATGGTCCCCAAACTGGGGGTCAGGACCCCAATTCATTTGTGGGGGGGGGGGGTGATTGGCTTTATGTACAACATTGTTTTCTCACTCAACAGCAAACAAACCAACATACAGTATAAGTGTATACAGGGTATCTATCTGCACATTTATAGAGTTACAATTTAATGACTTTTAAGACCCCTTTTAATACCAAATTGTCAAATGTTAGGTAAGAAAGTGGCAAACAGACGTCCCGGTTTCAGCTGGGTGTCCTGATAAATATTTCTAAAACACTCAATGTCCCGGTTTTCAGCATCCACCATCAAATTTTCCCAGTTTTCACTGCAATTAAAAATAACCCTTGTTTTGAGCGCTTACTGTAGATGTTCATCACGTTCTGTTCTTTTGAAGTCACCAGGTGTGCTAAGTGCTAAAATAATTATCTCTGCCCCGATGAAAACACCGGGTGAAAACATTAAACAAACAAAAGAATAGATGAAGAAATTGTCAGAAGTAGCAAAAACAAAAAGAGGAAAAAATGTCTCCCCTGTGGAAAAAAAAGCAGTCCCTCAGGGCTCTATTTTCTGTGTATTTCTGTGTATTTAGTGTATTTTCTGCTTTCGCTCTACATTTTCTACATTCAATATCTTCACAGAAAATAGCAGATTTACAAGCTCACAACAACACATCGCAGCGTGTCGCGCTGTGAGCTTGTCGATCTGCTATTTTCTGCGAAAGCTTTCCCCCCAATAAGGATGCTGGGGTTTATGTGGCTATAGGCCAGTGCCATGTTGCTGAAAAGCACCATTACTGTTGGTATAGCGCTCACTCATTACTGCAGAACACAGGCCTAAAAGATGGAGCAAAGAAAGGACAGGGACAGATCTGGCTACGTACGCTAAACTAATGTGGT
>NC_139945.1:10483573-10516073 GCF_963454915.1 Gymnoscopelus microlampas | reverse complement strand
AGTATGATACAAGATAATAATACATATTCAGAATCAGAACAAATAATACAAACAAGACAAGGAAAAACATAAACAAAATTACATTAGTTAACCCATTTAGACCTGTGTCATTTTAGATTTGAGCAAAAAAAAAAAGCATTATTTTATACTTTGGCTATTCAAAAATAGTAGATCTACAAGCTCATAGCGTGGCACTGTGTGCCGCGCTATGAGCTTGTAGATCTGCCATTTTTTTTAAATCATGAAAATGTGAGCAAATCTTTGAATATAGGCTATAATATTTTAAAGCAAACATTTGTAACTTAAATCTTTGCTTCTGGGGGTCCCTGGAACAACATATTTTGAGATGGGGGTCCGCGGCCAAATACATGATCCTTGACAGGGTCCTTGACATGAAAAAGTTTGAGAACCACTGATATTATAGCGACATAAGTATAAAAAGAAAAAAACTGTTTGGATTTAGAAGACATTCGTAGAATCCCCAGAAGCAAAGATTTGAGTTAAAAATGTTAGCTTAAAAATAATATAATATATATATATATTCAAATATTTGCACAAATGTTCTGTTTTTCAAAAATAGCAGATCTACAAGCTCATAGCGCGACACTCTGTCCCTCATTTTATGGCAGGCTGCTATACATATTTTGCTGCCAACCTTGAACATTCGGCTTTCTCACCTATTATAAGTAGGGGGTTGCCTGGATAGAGTCAAACTGTATCTTGGTTTTTGTTATTTTTGTGAATTTGGGGGTACTATTCTTCTCTCAGGTGTTCATATTTGTCTCATGCAGTCAAGAAGGGGAGCTCTTGTCTCCACCACTCCATAACTGCAGCTCTCTCTCGCTCTGTGTCTATGTCTCTCTCTCACTCTACAAGGAGGCTAATAGAACACTGTCATAGTTTTAATGCTCTCTCTCTCTCTCTCTCTCTCTCTCTCTCTCTCTCTCTCTCTCTCTCTCTCTCTCTCTCTCTCTCTCTCTCTCTCTCCTTTTCAGGTCACGGCCTGAAAAGGTTGAGAGCCACTGATCTATAATGATGATGATAGGTTCTTGGTTTACCTATGATCCTAGATCATAGGTAACCTCTCACCTAGATGACTATTTCTATGCGTTTAGTGTATTGCCTCGTGTTTATCTTGCTTACTGTGCTCTCTGGATTAACCCTTTAAGACCGGGGACGCATCCGTGTCATTTTAGATTTCTTTGGCTATTCAAAAATAGCAGATCTATATGAGCTTGTAGATCTGCTATTTTTGCTTGTAGATCTGCTATTTTCAGTGTTGGGGAAGCTACTTTGAAAGCGTAGCTTGTAAAACTACAAGTAGTTCACCATGGCAGTAGCTTGATTAAGCTACATTTCTACCCCTGGAGGAATGTAGCTTGTAAAGCTACAGCTACATAGAAAAAGTATCTCAGCTCCCCCCCCCCCCCCCAGCGTTAAATTGAGAATGTACATGAAACAAAATATAATATCCTACAAAAAGGTCTCTTGCCAGCAGAAATATGCCTCTCAACTGAGTTTTATTTTAAAAAGGTTGACATTTTCTTTAGCAAACATCTGTGTTCTTAAAGATGACCCCTCATCAACCCTTGGGCTTGTGATGGACATTTTCCTCAAACTGTATTTTTGCCAGGGACATAAATGAGTGGTCAATAATATTACCATAAATAAAATACTAATGCATACTAGTCCAGAACACACGATGGAGAACACATGCTGTGTTTTTAAAGAAGGAGAGTGGTTAGTCTTTGAAGTCCCTGTGAACTTTATTTTATTTTAATATATAGTAAGTAGGAAAGCTGAGAGGGAAGGCGTAGAATAGATGGAGCACTTTGTAACCCATTCTCTAAAATCACTTTAAAAGTCAAGTGTATTATTGTTATTATTTCCATGACCATCTCTGCACTTTTGTCTACTTTCTACATCGCTTTCTCAACTTTCTAAGTCAAAGTGATGGCTTTGAACTTTTCAAAGCGTTAAAGACAATCACAGACGGTGAGAAGAATTGTCATGTTGACATCATCCACCGGTCATTACTCATAAGCTTAAAAAACTCGGGCTCAGACAGATTTTTCCAGGCCCAGTCATAAAGCACGTATCCGCCACTGTTCGGAACCTGATTTAACAAGGTTTGAATACCTGTCTGGCAATGTCTTTATTAGAGTGTTAATGTCAAAGGGCATTTGGGAAACCCAGCTCTTATCATGTTAAGTCAAAATCAGGTCATTCATTGGCATGGAAGACATTTTTTTTAATGGTTCTCTGCAGTGACGTTTCTGGGTGGGGTCTGGGGACCCCCAGGGGTCCTTGAGGGGGTTCCAGGGGGTCCCTAGCAAAATTGCTTAATAGCATCACAATATGTTTAACCTAACCACTTTAAACCTATTTTATACATCAGCATACAACAATGGACAGCAGGCATCTTCATTAGAGTGCCTGTGAATATGAACAGTGTGGATAATTCAATATCATAATGATGAGTGACAATTTCAAAGGGGGTTCTGTTCTGGTACAAGAACACAGCAACCAATGTTAAATCAAAAATGAATATATTCATTTCATGTTATTGCCTAAAATTGTAGCTTGTAAATTGAGTAGCTAAGCTACAAAAAATTACCCAAAAAGTACTTAATTATTTGACGAGGTACACAAATTTGAATGTAGCTCAACTACCGCAAGCTACAGCAAAATGAAGCTAAGCTACATAGCTCAGCTATATGTAGCTTAATGCTCCCCAACACTGGCTATTTTTTGAAAAATCGTCATGATGTGTGCAAATCTCTGAATATACTTTTTAAAGCGAACATTTATAACTCAAATCTTTGCTTCTGGGCGATTCTACAAATGTAATCTAAATCCTAGGCTGCCCTATACTATAGCGCGTCTGCTATCTGGTCTAGAGGGGCGGGTTCAAAATCTCCGGAGAAAGATTCCGTGAGATCCCATTGGTTCACCGATCTGTCCGTCAGCCCCCGCCCCTTGCCCCTCCTCCTCCCCCAGTGTGCAGCATTGACAGCCCTGACGTCACAGCATTTGGAGCGACGCCCACTGCACTCTGGTTGGTTGGGGAAATGAAACACTTCCTATGCCAGGAACGTCAACAGGCTGTTCCAGGCTCTTATTTTTGAGCAAAACGCGAAGGAAAATAAAAGCCTGGAGATCGAGGCTATCTGAATCCTAACGTTGCTATAATCAGTGGTTCTCAAACTTTTTCGTGTCAAGGACCCCCAAAATTATATGTATTTGGCCACAGACCCCCATCTCAAAATATGTTGTTCCAAGGACCCCCCAGAAGCAAAGATTTGAGTTAAAAATGTTTGCTTAAAAAAAAAATATATATATATATTCAAAGATTTGCACAGATTTTCACGATTTCTGAAAAATAGCAGATCTACAAGCTTGTATATCTCCTATTTTTGAATAGCCAAAGAAATCTGAAAATGACACAGGTGCGTTCCCGGTCTCAATGGGTTAAGACCGTCTGCTAAATGCCTAAATTGTAATTGAAATGGTCTAAGTCTCTCTCTCTCTCTCTCTCTCTCTCTCTCTCCATGGTATAGCCTGGGCGAGGAGTTCTACAAGGAGGCTATAGAACACTGTCGTAGTTATAATGCTCGCCTGTGTGCCGAGCGCTCCATGCGTCTGCCCTTCCTGGACTCACAGACCGGCGTGGCACAGAGCAACTGCTACATCTGGATGGAGAAGAACCACAGAGGTCCAGGTGCGCGTGCATGTGTGTGTGTGTGTGTGTGTGTGTGTGTGTGTGTGTGTGTGTGTGTGTGTGTGTGTGTGTGTGTGTGTGTGTGTGTGTGTGTGTGTGTGTGTGTGTGTGTGTGTGTGTGTGTGTGTGTGTGTGTGTGTGCGTGCGTGCGTGCGTGCGTGCGTGCGTGCGTGCGTGCGTGCGTGCGTGTGTGTGTTTAGTTTCTAAACTCCCTCACAACTCCCTCCTGTTGTGACTGACAGACAGTGTGACTGAGTATGTGTTGTTCTACTCTAGTCTTCTTTGTCTTGTTCTATGTTTTACTCTTTTCTCTTTCTGCGGACTGCGTCATCCATGACGTCCCTATCTTGGGTATGCCATTATAGTTAGAAAGAAAATATATTTTTGAGTGGTGCCAACCACTCCTATATCTGACTTTGTCTGTGTGTCCGTCCGTATGTATGTCCAATAAACAAACATTGATGACAACATCAATATGGGGCTCATCAAAGGCACCACTCTCTTCACACGGTGTGATTTTTGAGTGGTGCCAACCACTCCTATATCTGACTTTGTCCGTGTGTCCGTCCGTATGTATGTATGTATGTCCAATAAACAAACATTGATGACAACATCAATACGGGGCTCATCAAAGGCACCACTCTCTTCACACAGGGTGTGATTTTTTAAATGTTCAAGGCTAGCAGATGACGTCAAAATGCTGTGGCGTTAGTTGCATATAATTCTTCATATATATATATTTCTGAAAATCTAACATAGGGTTAGAGTGGTAAATGCATGAAGCTCAGTTGTTACTATGTAGGTTTCATTCTGGTAGGAAACATGGTAAATACAGTATTAGTTTAATTCAGTGGTTCCAGTGTTCATTTTGAAAGCCAATTTAGTTTTAGTTTTAGTCATATTTTATCCATCTGAAATGTTTTAGTTTTAGTCTAGTTTTAGTTGACTAAATATCATTCGATTTAAGTCAACCAAAAAATCTACAGTTTATTTGGTTGACTAAAATGAATTTTGACGGGCCGTAATGACGTTGTAATGGCTGATTTATACTTCGCTGCATACCGAAACAACGCGTTGCGCTGCGACTCGTTGTGAGCTTGTGCATATGATGCTCAGAGCACGATCATCGACTACCTTTTTTCACGGACGAAAACAAAACCAAAACTATTATGACTAAAACTATGACTAAATATACTAACAATTTCGACAGCAAATAAAAACCAGACGCAAATGCTTTTGTGCGACGCTGTAGTATGATCAAGTAGGGCGTTAATTTACGAAAAAACACAAACAGTTAGAATACGGAGATAAGAGGTTTCTGCCCCGAGAGCAACGATACTGTATTTACTAGTTACTGTCCACCACTGATCAACACCAACAGCAGAGACTGTACTTTCTGAGGCGTGTCAGGATGTTTGGTACGAGTAGCAAAGCTCTTGTGAACGTGTTGCTGTACCATTGACAGTGTTCTGACAGGCGGTACAATGACAGTGTGTGGTTTGGCAACCTGACTGCTCACTGTGCTCAGGACCGCAGACTGCTATGCACTGCAGTGGTGGAAGAAGTACTCACATGTATTACTTAAGTAAAAGTATCAATACTAGTGCAATATAGACATACGTTGTTACGAGTAAAAGTCCGGAATTCAAAATGGACTTGAGTAAAAGTACAAAGGTATTATTGACATCAAAATGTACTTAAAGTAACAAAGGTAAAAGTACTCATTATGCAGAATGTCCCATTTCAAGTTTTCAAATGTATAAAAATCTTTTGAAAATAGCCGATCTACAAGCTCACAATGTGTGGCATCGCGACACATTGTGAGCTTGTAGATCGGCTATTTTCAAATGGCTGAAATGTACAGTGTAGGGCTGAAGTGGTTTGTGTATTCTTTGTAATAATAATCAAAATCTTGAAAGTAACTAGTAACTAAAGTTTTCAAATAATTGTAGGGGAGTAAAAGTACAATATTTGCCTCTGAGAAGTAGTGGAGTACACGTAAAAGTATTGGAAATTGGAGAAACTCAAGTAATGTACAAATACCTCCATTGTTTACTTAAGTACAGTACTTAAGTAAATGTACTTAGTTACTTTCCACCACTGCTGCTACGAAGGAGAGGAACCAAAGACAGCAGCAAAAACCACTAGCACAGAACCTCCACAACTTCAGACCATTTTACACCTGTGATTCCCAAAGTGGGGTCCGTCCGGAGGACCCCTAGGGGTTAAAATCAGTATAACCACTTAAACTCCACTTAAACCAGTACAGTTTATTTTGTCGCTGTCAGACAGAAACCTCTGCATCTGCATATTTTAAGTTTTTGTGTTTTTTTTCGTAAATGAAAGCCCTACTTGATCATACCACAGCGTCACACTAAAGCATCAAAAGTAGCAGATCTGCAAGCTCGAAACGCGACGTGAAGCGACGCGTTTTGAGCTTGTAGATCTGCTTCTTTAGCTGCTTTTGAATTTGAAAAGTGAAAAGTAGCCGTTTTGGACATATGAGGTTTCCACCCGACAGAGACGATGTTTATCTGCTGTTTTTATGTTGGTTTTGATATGGTGTGCCCTCTGTTTTATGTTGTTATGTTGTGTTATGTTGTATTGTGTTGTGCTAAGCCTTACAGTATTTAATTGTGTTACAATACGCATGACAACTTGGGTGAACTGAAAATAACTAAATCAGAGCTGAACTCAATTCGCTGACAGTGTTTTCAGAGCTGATTTGGAACACAGATCCGGTCGACATCTGCATGCAACTGATCATTCAACGCGTGGCGGACCACCTTTAGTAACTCTGAGGACCCCCTAGGGTTCCCGGACCCTCTGTTGAAGACCCCTGTACTAGAGCGTCACACACAAAAGCATCAAAAGTGCTTTTGCACTTTACAATTTGAATCCGGAAAAGTAACAGTTTTGTGGTTTCCACCCCGACAGAGACTTTAAATCAGGAAAATGAACAGAGTGTAGAAGGGATCCGATGTTATAGCTAGAGGGATATACTTTAATGTGTTGGTAAAGGTCTTTTCTAAGAAGCCTTGTGAAAGTCCCCCTGCCGCGATGAGATCAGTTCTTGTATGTGAGAATGCTTGACCTGTTAGTCCACTTATCTCACAGTGTAACACTGGCAGAAGCCCTTTAGTTGTCTGCGTGTGGTGGAATGTACACACACCACACAGGCAGCTGTGTAGAGATTACTGAGGAAACCCCCTGGAGGAAGAGGTACAACGGACGACACAAGACGATCAGATGGTTCCAGCCCAGTGTCAGGAGAGCAGGAGCACTAGAGGGTTTTTAACCACGTAAAACCATTCAATCCGGGAACGCATGCTGTGTCATTTTAGATCTTTAGCAATATTATTTTATACTTTGGCTATTCAAAAATAGCAGATATACAAGCTCATAGCGTGGCACCGAGTGCCTTGCTACGAGCTTGTAGATCTGCAAAAAAATATATAGCGTGAAAATGTGTGCAAATCTTTGAATATATATATACTAGAGTTTCGGGGGGCTACGCCCCCCTCAACCCCAGCCGCGCACGGGGCCCAGCGTGGCCGCGTGTATATTGGGGTACTCAAATTGCTGGAGTAAAACTGTGGAAAAGTAAAAAAAAAAAAAAAAAAAATTTGAAAAAAATATATTTTTGATGTTTGAGGGGGACCCCCGCGGACCCCCTGCTGGTCGACGGCCCCCCTGTGGAGTGTTGGGCCGCGCGGGGACCCCCCTGGAACATGGCGGACCCCTTCGGTGTATTTTTTTTTTTCATGAAGGTGGTTGCTTGTTTCTGGCGCTTGTTTTTAGAGAACCTGGCATGCCAACGACTTGGCAACCCGACTTGTTTGTTTTTGTGTTTGGGATGAACATGGCACGTGAAGGACGGACATAGTGTGATCGAGACATGAGTGAAGTGAAAGTAACGGCCTGGGTGGAACAAAGGAGGTACGTAAGAAGGGGGGGGGGGGGGGGGGTTGAAGCAAAGGAGCTGCGTGTGTGTTGGTGTGGAGGAGATGGGCAGAGTGCAATGGCGGCGCAAGGCAGCGCATGCTGCCGCACGTTACACCAGAAATGGTGCCTGGAGAAAATGGTGACCAAAAAAAAAGTTTTGAAAAAAAGGAAAAAACCCCCGCAGCGGCTGGCAGCTGTTGTGGTGATGAGGTCGTGCGCAGGGTAAACGGTACGAAGCTGCCTCCCCTTCCGTTTTGTCCGACATTTGGTGAGTAGAATTAATTATGTTGCGCGGTGGAAAAGCTGTAGTGAGCAGTGAGATGTCCCCTACGCGAGGCGTAAATTCAGCGCGGCCGCCGTGGCGAGTCAGTTGCCGACATGTGGTCTGGCGGTGCGTTGTTTATTCGATAACAGAGCTGTGGGGTGTCGCACCCAGGGTGCGGAAGTTGCTCGCCATTTATATAGTTAGATATATATACATATATATATATATATATATATATATATATATATATATTTATTTTTTTTACACTACATTTTTAACTCAAATCTTTGCTTCTGGGGGTCCCTGGAACAAAGCTTTTTCATGTCAAGGACCCCAACAATTATATGTATTTGGCCGCTGACCCCCATCTCAAAATATGTTGTTCCAGAGACCCCCCCTGGAGCAAAGATTTGAGTTAAAAATGTTCCCTATAAAAATATATATTTGGACGACTTGACTGGTCCGATGGGTGGGCCGCGAACGTTTTTGAGATTGTAAAATGGGCCCTGATCCAGAAAAGTTTTTTTATTTTATTATTTTACCATAAAACACAACTCCCATGGTGTTTTGGGACTGCTCTGTTCTGTCCATGTGGAAAACTAGAAAACAGTGCTTATCTCTTGGTCTGGTACCAGGGGGGTGTCAGCCATGTTTCTGACCCACAAAGGATGATGCAGTCTCTTTACATCCTGTTGGAATTTAATCCTGGCCCTCATGTCCTCCCAACTTAATTTACAAAGATTAGACAGGATATCAGGCGAAGGCCGGTCGATAAACCTGGGATATCAACCTATTTTTGGGCTCCTGCCAGTCTCCCCTGTGTTTCCTTTATTCGGCGAAAGCTTTCCCCACAATAACAGAAAACAGAAAATTCACTAGTATAGAGCCCAGAGGGACTCCCGTCAACCATATGGGGTTTAAGTGGTTAAATTACACAGAAAACACAAAAGAGTCGAGACACAGAGATACAAGGTTTCTGCCCAACAGCGATGATACGCGTTGTCATGGACACCAGATTGTGTTTTAAATACATCCTAACCTTTTTTTCCTGAAGGAAGGACAAACAGTGCATTGGCTGGATGAGAGCTGGTTCCTGATTCTTGTCAGAGCCATCCTTAGGATGCAGGTGTTATAAATATCACAGATGCTAGGCAAATCCCGACCAGTGAGTTTTGACGCTGCTTTCTCTACCCTACTTAGCGCCTTTCTGTTGAGGAAGAAATTATATGGCTGCTTATATCTAACCTTTATAAGTTACCATCACTTATAACTCTTCTACAATACATTATGATATTTGACAGCTCTCCATACCACACTGTGATAGAGAAGGTGAGAACACTCTCTATCACAGTTCTGTAAAAGTCACACATCCCTTCCTTTTATATCCTAAGCAGAAAAAAATATTGTTGATGGGCTTTCTGCACAATTTGGCTTTTGATTGATCGATTGATCGATTGATTGATTGATTGATTGATGTTTTTATTGACAGAAATGCATGAATAAATCATTGCTGTCGGGCAGAAACCTCTCATCTCTATATTGTGTTTTTTCGTAAATGAATGCCCTTCTTGATTATACTACAGCGTACAGCATCACACAAAATTAGCAAAAGTAGCAGATCCACAAGCTCAAAACGTGGCACGAAGCGACAAGTTATGGACATATGAGGTTTCCACTAGGTTTCCACAGAAAGTCTTAAAAGCTTATTTCCATTGTGGTCCATTGAGTGCAAATGTGTGTGTAAATTATTATACATACATCCATTGAAGAGACAAATAAATGGTGGTTCCCACTTCCCAGCAATTTGAGGCTTTCCACTCTCACGACAGCCATGATCATTGATGACCATTTTTCTTTTTCTGGAACTCCAAAACCATCTCCTTTGTTTTGGAGGTATTTAAGGTCGAATTGTTAGGAACACACCACTCAACTAGTGAGGAGACTTCTGCTCTGTAATCTGTTTCATCATTACAGGAGATCAGACACGTCTCAGTGCTGTCATCTGAAAATATGAAGATTTTAACTGAATCATATTGAGAAATACTGTCAGGCACTCGTGAAAAGGGCTCAGGCGCAGACACCAAAGACACTGAAACATGGTTTCTAATGTCCAAAAAGCTAAACAGGGAAGGAGCAGGCAAAATTCGAAACTGTGGCCAGGCAAAAGGTCAAATATCCAAAAGGGCAGTCAGAGAAGGCAGAGGTACAGCCAAGGGCTTGGCAAAAAAAAAAGTCTCTGTTGTCTAAAAAACAAAGCAAAGGTCAGATACAGTCAAAACTATTGACTGGAACTAGGCTTGAGAGCTTGGAATAAACAACAACAATAAGACAATCTGGTAGCAAGACTGGAGTGACGCGTTATTATGAATTCCACCAACGTTATGGGATAGACCCGCCTTACCTGTGTCTGATTGGCTCCCTGGCAGGCATAGTTTTACTGAGCTTATGGTTAGGGTTAAGCTTAGGTTTAGGCAGAGTTGCAAAAACGAGAACTGTCAATCACAGCGACTACTGGCCAAACACAGCAGGTGTCCCTACAAAAGTGACGGTATCCATAAGCACGCTGGAGCCAATAGTAAGCTAGGAGTGACCCTGGCTTGATTGCAGGTGGATGAAGTGCAGTGTGGTCACACTGGCTCCATCTTGACACACACACACACACACACCCACACACACACAGACCAAGGTCAATTTGTGACAGAAGTCGCTAACAGTGATGGAAGAAGTACTAAACATTTTTACTTAAGTAAAAGTATCAATACCACATTGTAGAAATAATCTGTTACAAGCAAATGTTCGGTAATCAAAATGTACTTGAGTAAGTAAGTACAAAAGTATTGGCATCAAAGAGGTACTTAAAGTACTAAAAGTAAACATACTCATTGTGCAGAATGTCCCATTTAAAGTTTTGAAAATATAAGTCTTTTGAAAATAGCATATCTACAAGCTCACAGCGGGTCGCGATGAACAGCTATTAGTTCAGCTATTTTCAAATAGCCTAAGTATAGTATACATATATATAAATTATATATATATATGAGGCTGAAGTGGTTAATGTGTGTTTTGTAATAATAATCCACATCTATAAAGTAACTAGTTACTAAACCTTTAAAATGATTGTAGTAAAAAGGGCAATATTTGCCTCTGAGATGCAGTGGAGTTGAAGTAAAATAATTGGAAATACTCTATTAAAGTAAAAAATACCTCAACATTGTACTTAAGTACAGTACTTGATGTAATTAGTTACTTTACACCACTGGTCGCTACTAGTCTACAATGAATGCAGGACAGGGAACGCATCCCTTGACTTTGGGAGAACTTGTTATTGAATTTAACTACTCTTTTGCCCCCAAAATTAAATCTCCCAATTACACATGGACCTGTTGACTCTCTCAGCTCTAGGAGTTTTTGACATGCAAGCCTTGCTGGAATAATATGATTAAAAAGCAGAACTAAAATCAATAAACAGGACACGTGCGTAGGTAGCATTGGCCTCTAGGTGTTGGAGGATGGAATAAATGATGCAGCGTCCTCAACATCCTCTCTGAAACAGGTCAAGCGTCAAGCTTGACAAATAAATGGATACTGGTTTCACAAACACCAAGCAGAGGTCAATGTCACAGGTCTATAATAATATATAACTAGACCATACCCGGTCGACGCATCCGTGGGCGGATATGCGCACATGATCTGGCAACCCGGGAGGCGACATTCTTTCACACATAAACGCTAATAAGAAGCTGAGATTTGATGAAATTGAAAAACGGGCTAAACAGTTAAGTTCAGATGGTAATGTTCAATGGCTGTGTGCAAAATCAGAGCAATTGCTCCAGCCACTGAGGAGAACCGGGTAGTGAGGAGAACCGGCTTCACCACTACAGACAGCGTCACCACTACAGACAGAGGTTACTAGAATTATAGTAGGATATATAATATAATAGTTGTTTTTAGGTGCTGGAACAATGATTTCCGCCGGCCATGACAAAGCGGTGGATGAGCAGTTGACCGCCGGTCATAAAACGGATACATTTGATGTGATCCGATATATAAAAGTGTACTACGGACATATATGTGACCAGGTCTGGTGTTTAGGGCATCATGTCGCCCATTGACAAAGACTAGAAAATAGCTTTTAAACTTTTTTTTTTTTTTTTGTGATTTTCGTTTTTTTTCATATTAACACAGTTCGAATGTTGAAGAAGGTTTATAGTCCAAAAGATAGGCGTTTTAGAATCATTAAGTGGTTTAAATTACATTACAAAAACAGGAGTGTTTCTGTGTGTTTCTGTCGGTCTTTTGGGGGCGGAGAGTGGTTTTAACTTGCAGGGACAACATTAGCATGTGAGTGGTTTTGGTTGGTTGTTGGCCCATTGTTCTCCGGTTACAAGCCTAATCCCCGCCCATCAGTATCACTCCTCTCTGTGATGGTGTAACGTAACTTAAGTACATTTACTCAAGTATTGTACTTAAGTACAATTTTGAGGTATTTTTTACTTTACTGGAGTAATAGCCACTGGGTGAATATTCAACCTGAGGCTGAAACTAACTTCACCACGGTGGGAAGCGCCGAAACGGACAGTATTGCGTTAGTCTTTTTCGGGACAGAATGTAGTTCTATTATCAATAATAACATTGTGGCGAACACAGCAGCTCTGAGGGCAGCCCCAGCTAAACAACAGGCCGCTCGACGTTCGTATTCAAGTATTTCACTGAAGATGTGGACAAAACAACGGTGGAATAACAAGCTAGGCTAGGAGCTTAGCATTGTTAGCTCGCGGTCAAGCGTCATGGCTGAACGTACAGTTGGTGTTTGCATTTCTCCATTTACAACTCGTACATCAACATAAACGTTCAGATTTAAAACATAAAGTGCTTATCTCATGGCCACGGGTGTTATAATTATGTACGGGCCCTCATAAGTACCCGTATCTTCCGTTTTGTTCAATAAAAAGCATTTTGATCCGATTGATGGCCATTGTCTCCGTTGTTTTTCAACTACACGGCCGTATGGTTGGGGGGTGTATTGCACTCCTGATACGTTATAACTCTATGAGAAAATGGCCGCCGATCAGATTAAAATGCTTTTTATTGAACAATATGGAAGATACGGGTACTTACACCCACCCGAAGTTAATGGTAACATCCGTGGCCATGAGATAAGCACTTTATATTTGAAATCTGAACGTTTATGTAGATGTACGGGTTGTAAATGGAGAGTGCAAACACCAGGTTGGAGTTAATCCAGGACCTAGCTGGTCGTGTCTTCATTATTAATAGGTAACCCTCGACTGTTAGTCGACTACCAGTGGGTCAAATTTAGTGGTGGAAGAAGCACTCGGTGGTAGCAATACCACAATATAAAAATACTCTGTTACAAGTAAAAGTGCTCAAAATGTTACTTGAGTTCAATCAAAGTAAAAGTACTAAAGTCTTGGTATCAAAATGTACTTAAAGTACCTAAAGTATAAGTACTAAAATGTTTGAAAATAGCTGATCTACAAGCTCACAACGCGTCGCAATGCGCATTGTGAGCTTGTAGATCAGCTATTTTCAAATAGACTATGTATAAAATAGGGCTAAAGTGGTTAATGTATGTTTTATAATGTAATAATTTATATCTGCAAAGTAACTAGTAACTCAAGTTTAAAATGATTGTAGTGGAGTAAAAGTACAATATTTTCCTCTGATCTGTAGTGGAGTAGAAGTTAAAGTATTGGAAATACTCCAGTAAAGTAAAAAATACCTTTAAAAAAATGTAATTGTGTTGCATCAAATTTCTATATGGTGGACAGCTGACTGAAAGGTGTCAATGGGGGAGTGATTAGAGGAGTGGCTAGGTTGAATAAATTACCCATTGTTCACGCCCATTACCTGGAGCTGAGAGGTGCTAGAAGTGGAAATTCTTTAGGAGGGATTATCTCAGTTTGGACTATTATAGATAACAAGATTAAAATGGTCACATCTTCTTCAAATGTGTTCCAATTTCAATGAATGATACATCATATGAAAGCTTATATTCTGTACTTCAACAATCTGTAATAACATGAAAAATGAAAAATGCCTACTTGATGCCTAAAGCACTGGACCCGCTCACATATGTTATCAATGCCGATGCCAATAAGTAAGCTAAGAAAATAATAGTTGTGGGTTCGAATCCACTGTGGTGCAGCCGGCTTTGTCGGGCGTCTATGCGAACACAATTGGCCCATGTTCGGGGGAGGGAAGCCGGGGCGGGGAGGGTGATATTGGTCGCTGTATGTACTCCTACGGGCTGGGGCGGCACCTGTCAGCGGGGAGTGTTGGGCGGGAGGAGTAGGACGAAGGCTCTACTGTACGTCCTCCTGGTGGGGGCTCCTCACTGGTAGGTGAGTCAGTAGGATACGACAGCAGTGACAACACAGAAATGTGTGTGGGGAGGAATTAATTGGCATAACGACTAAATTGGGGAGAAAAAGGGGGTAAAACTAGTCTAACTATAGCTGCCACGATGTCGCCTGAACATCACACCATGATGAAAGAGGATGGACGTGTGTGTGTGTGTGTGTGTGTGTGTGTGTGTGTGTGTGTGTGTGTGTGTGTGTGCGTGCGCTTCTCTCTCTCCAGTTATGTATTTCGCCATTTTGTATGTTTGCCCTCTACCGTCTATTTGAGTTCTCTTTCTTTCTTACTTTCTTTGGATTAATTTGCTTCTCTCTCTCTCTCTCTCTCTCTCTCTCTCATATCGGTATGTTTTGGCAGTGTATCAGACATCCCTACAGACCATATTATGCTCTTTCACAGCATGTGTGTGTGTGTGTGTGTGTGTGTGTGTGTGTGTGTGTGTGTGTGTGTGTGTGTGTGTGTGTGTGTGTGTGTGTGTGTGTGTGTGTGTGTGTGTGTGTGTGTGTGTGTGTGTGTGTGTGTGTGCGCGTGCGTGTGTGTTTTGTCTGAAAAAACGCATCTACAAATGTCTTCTAAAAAACTATATATCAGTAATATCAGTGGTGCTCAAACTTTTTCATGTCAAGGACCACCCATAATGATGTGTATGTATATGTATGAAGCAAAGATTTGAGTTACAAATGTTCGCTTTAAAAAATATATTTTAAAAGATTTGCAAACATGACTTTTCAAAAAATAGCAGATCTACAAGCTGTGCTATAAGCTTGTATATCTGCTATTTTTAGCCACATTTTTAGCCAATAGCCAAAGTATAAAATAATGGTTATAGCTAAAATCTAAAATGACACGTATGCTTCCCCGGATGGAATGGTTTAAAGCAATGTAAAGCAAAGCATCTGATCAAAAGCCTTTTCCCACAAATAAAACCCAGCCTATTCTGATCAGTTATGATGACAGTATGATGACTCATTTCCTCGCATGTTTTTGTTGTAATTGTGTGCGTGTTCTAGGCCACGCTCCCGGTCAGTTGTACACGTACCCCGCACGCTGCTGGCGCAAGAAGAGACGGCTAAACATCCTAGAGGACCCGCGGCTCGGACCAATCGAGTTCAAGATCGGTAAGCAACAGGAACACATACTGTAAAGAGCATAGTAGTGATTGGGGCAAAGATCAATGAGTAGAAAATAGACGATATATACGTATCAATGTTAATTTAACTCTGAGAATGTACATTTGTACACTCTCAGAGTTACAGACCCATAAGGGTCCATTTGGTTCCTAACTATCCATCATTTATCTGGGGACTGCCCTGGAACTCCCTCAAGGACCCACTTTGAGAACCACTTGTCTAGGGAGCCTTGTCACAAACTCACACTGAGGCTTAAAATGACTCAACAAACCAAAGGATGTACTTCATAGCGCTTACCAGCGTGTTGAAAAAGGACAAGGACAGTGGCTCAATTTAAATGCTAATGTTCATCAGAACATCTTACTAATGGCTTCTATTCATCTTGAGTTTGTTGAAATCAAGAATAACTTAACCCTTTAAGACCTGAAGCCGATTCTACAAATGTCTTCTAAATCCCAACAGTATTCTGAAAAAATCACACCCAGTGTGAAGTGGGCGGTGTGTGTGGTCATCACAACATGACTCACTTAAAAAAAGGACAAATGACCTTCTTTTAAGTCCATACTGCTATTCATAGGGCTGCACATGTGTCATGTGTTTCGCTAGCCAATCACAGTCCTGAATTTGCAAAGTCAGCCAATCACATTACAGCTAGCGGTGACGACACTAGCTGTAATGTAGACTGAGAGAACGAGAGCAATCCATGGTCTCGAAGGGCGGATCCAAACCCAGGCGTCCGGAGCAGCCGCGTCCTCCGATTGCTTCACCAATCTATGTCCCCGCCTGGGTTTCCGAGGCTAGCTGTAATGTGATTGGCTGACTTTGCAAAAGTATAGATTTGCATTGACTGTGGAAGGGTTAGGGTTGTAGACTGCGTTGTAGACTATTGGCCAATCACGGTGCAGGATTGGTCAGTGTCCAAAACTCACACTAGTAACGTATGTTTCTATATCAGTGGTGCTCAAACTTTTTCATGTCCAGGACCCCCAAAATTACTATATGTATTTGACCGCCGACCCCCATCTCAAAATATTTTGTTCCACGGACCCCCAAGAAGCAAAGATTTGAGTTAAAAATGTTCGCTTTAAAACAATATATATTGAAAGATTTGCACACATTTTCACAATTTTTCTAAAATAGCAGATCTACAAGCTCGTTGCGCGGCACTCGGTGCCGCGCAACAAGCTTGTATATCTGCTATTTTTTAATAGCCAAAGTGTAAAATAATGTTTTTTTAGCTCAAATCAAAAAGTAACACAGATGCGTTCCACGTCTTAATGGGTTAAAAAAAAAGAAAGGAAATCCAAAATACATTTGTCATCTATTGTGAAAATTATTATATATTTTTTTACCTTCATCTCTGAATGAACAAGGAAGCATGGGATTACATATAATAGCAGTGATTCTCAGCCTCTTTCCATTTCAAGGACCCCCAGTTTTATTTAACTCTGAGAGTGTGCAAATGGAACCAAATGGACCTGTTTGCACACTCAGAGTTACAGACCCATAAGGCATTGGTTCTCAAAGTGGGGTCCGGGGACCCCCAGGGGTCCTTGAGGGAGTTCCAGGGGGTCCCCAGCTAAATGATAGATTAGGCACCAAATGGACCCTTATAGGTCTGTAACTCTGAGAGTGTACAAATGGAACCAAATGGACCCTTATGGGTCTGTAACTCTGAGAGTGTACAAATGGAACCAAATGGACCCGTTAGGGTCCATTTGGTTCCATTTGTACCAAATTGACATAGATTTTTCAATATAAATTGCGGTCCAAGTGATAGAAATGCCATTAAATGGGGGTCTGTAGCCCTAATGCATGTCAAACTGGGGGTCCTTGAAATTAAAATGGTTGAGAATCACTGCTAGAGCCGTAAAAAATCTTCTCTTATGGGGGTCCCTGGCATATCTTTTGAAATGGGGGTCTGCGGGCTAATAAGTGTCAATTTGGGGGTCCTTGACATGAAAAAGTTTGAGAACCACTGCCATAAGGGACCCCCCCCCCCCCCCCCCCCCCGACCCGACATTGGGAAACAGTACAGCGTTCTAAAACTAAAATATTAGACATATGTGCTTTTCAGTTTGCTGCTGTGTGTCTCATGTTGTGTTGTTGTGGGGTTGTTGTTGTTGTTGCTACAGACTATGAGGCGTCTCTGAAGAAGGAAGGGGGGATTCCTGAGGGTCCGGTGTTAGAGTCTCTGCTGGCTGGAGAGACCCTGGACAAGAAGATAGAGACCAAGGAGGAGGAGCCCATGAGTGAATGTCAGGTAAGACACACAGACGCACACACGCACGCACGCACGCACGCACGCACGCACGCACGCACGCACGCACGCACACACACACACACACACACACACACACACACACACACACACACACACACACACACACACACACACACACTCTCTCTCTCTCTTTAACTCATCATTTCTCTCAATTCAATTCAATTCAATTCAATTCAAAGGGCTTTATTGGCATGACGTGTTACACTGCCAAAGCAAAAGTAGAACAATACAATCAAAATAAGATAATATTATGTACAATTAAAAGGAAATAGAAATGATGTGTACACAGAGCTGTTACATTTCAACTGAGGGAAGTCTAACTTACAAGACCATGCTGTACGAATCGTGCATTTGCTGTTGGATATACATATAGGAGCGGTCAGCTTGGGATAAGCTTTTGCAAAGGTGTGCACAAATAGCATAGCAGCGTTTTTTCAAAAGTGTTTAAAGGTAAATTGCTCTGTTTGTACAGTTTCTCTCTCTCTCTCTCTCTCTCTCTCTCTCTCTCTCTCTCTCTCTCTGTCTCTCTCTCTCTCTCTCTCTCTCTCTCTCTCTCTCTCTGAGTCATTGTAGTCAAGAGTGTGTCTTTTGGCAGTGACAGAGTCTCCCGCAGCTCTGATAGTTTCCTCCTGGCACTGTGTGTGTGTGTGTGTGTGTGTGTGTGTGTGTGTGTGTGTGTGTGTGTGTGTGTGTGTGTGTGTGTGTGTGTGTGTGTGTGTGTGTGTGTGTGTGTGTGTGTGTGTGTGCGCACGCACACGCGTGTGTGTGATTCCACTGAGTCAGTGTAAGTGTTTCCCCCAGACTCAGTGTGAGTGTAAGCACAAATGTAGTGTGTATGTCCAGTAAAGTATGCGTGCCAGTGGCGAGTATCTATATATATTTTTTTTTTGGCACTATATGGCAAGTATATGCAGAAAATATATTGCATATACTGCCTACATACTGCATACAGCCATATTCAGGTTTATATATGTGCATAAATGTGGACATATATGCAGGCAGACAATTTTGAATATGTCACATATATCATAAACATATATGTTGCTTATATAAAAACAGACATGTTCATATATTTCCTTTGCCCCCCCCCTGCTGGCAGAGGCAAAAATCGCCAATGTGTGTGCCTGTGCGTGTGTTCGTGTGACCACGTGGGAGCCTGTCAGCCTTTTACACAGACAAAGTGCATGCATTTGTGTGCTTGCGTGTGCGTGTGCGTGTGCGTGTGCGTGTGCGTGTGCGTGTGCGTGTGCGTGTGCGTGTGTGTGTGTGTGTGTGTGTGTGTGTGTGTGTGTGTGTGTGTGAGAGAGAGAGAGAGAGAGACTGTGTGACTGTGTGTTTATCATGGTGGCAAATGAACGTTGACTTCTCCCACATGAAAAGAAGGCTGTCCCCTGCCTACCCTCTCTTCCACCATGTGGACACTTAGTGACTGAGTTACGAGTCCTGAAAGTGGGCCCCGTTGAGTTGAGGCATTACATTTTGTTTGACTCAGTTCCTCACACATGTAGATCAGCTATGTTCAAAATGTTCGAAATGGTCATATTATTGTTTTCATTTATCTATTCATTTGAGAGGTATTAAAAAGGTATTAAAAGTCCTTAAAATGTCACTTTAGAAATGTGCAGATTCCATGTATAGACGTATACTGTATGTTGGTTTGTTTACTGTTGAGTGAGAAAACAATGTTGCACATTAAGCTAATCATCGGGGGCCACCCAAAATTATTAGGGGACCCTCCTGGGGGTCCCGACCCACAGGTTGAGAGCCACTAAACCCAGGATGCTTTCATCCCAGCAGGATGCTCAACCTGCCAGGCAGCTAGTCTACGGCCTAGACTCCATCCTCGCTGCTAACGGGCGGAAACCTTGTATGTCCAAAACTGTTACTTTTCAGGAAATGGAAGCAAGAACCCGTACAATGTAGTTATTATTTAGTCATAAACTCTTGATAATAATTTTCATTGGTTCAATATTTATAAAAATCACACCCAGTGTGAAGTGAGTGGTGCCTTCAATGAGTTAATTTCATTAAGCTATTATTTGTCACGGTGTGGTGCAGGCAGGGGACCCAAGCGCAGAGAGGACACGGAAGGTTTGTTGAAACGGTATAGCTTTACTTTGAAAACTTGTAAAATACAAATAATAAACAAACAAGGCAACCCTCGAACACGAGGGGAAAGTGTAAGGCACACGGCACGGGGAGCAGAAATAACAGAAGCACAAACGAGGAGCTCACGCCGTGGCAATGGAATAGAGAATAGAGATACAACACAGGAACGCCAGCTGACGCCGGCTAAGTAGGCTACAGCATCATTAAGCTGAGGAGGCTCAGCTGGGTAACAAGTCAGTTGCAGTGCAAACTAGAGCAGTGGTTCTCAAACCTTTTCATGTCAAGGACCCCCAAATTGACACTTATTAGCCCGCGGACCCCCATTTGAAAAGATATGCCAGGGACCCCCCATAACAGATGATTTTTACAGCTCTAGCAGTCAATTCTCAACCATTTTAATTGAAGTTTGACATGCATTAGGCTGCGGACCCCCATTTAATGGCATTTCTATCTCTTGGACCCCAATTCATATTGTAAAATCAATGTTAATATAACTCTGAGAGTGTACAAATGGAACCAAATGGACCCACGGGTCCATTTGGTTCCATTTGTACACTCTCAGAGTTACAGACCCATAAGGGTCCATTTGGTTCCTATCCATCATTTAGCTGGGGACCTCCTGGAACCCCCTCAAGTACCCCTGGGGGTCCCCGGACCCCACTTTGAGAACCAATGAACTAGAGTACAGGCAAAGAGGAGGGGGGAGGGGCAGAGGAGAGGTAGAGGAGACAAGGCGGGCAACAACAACTAAGCAGACAGGGAGACACAGAACAATACTACAAAATAAGGTACAAAAGTGTAAAGCAAAACCTAACACAGAAACAAGGACTTGCAACAAGACTTGACCATAAAAGGGCAGGAAGGTCCAAATAATAACGTCAGAGTGCACGGCCCGAGGAGCGGACCGTGACAATTATTAGCCTAAGACTGCTTTAAAAGTACTTAAAGTACTTTTACTCAAATTGTAGATGGGTCATTTTAGTGTGTGTGTGTGTCGTGTGTGTGTGTGTGTGTGTGTGTGTGTGTGTGTGTGTGTGTGTGTGTGTGTGTGTGTGTGTGTGTGTGTGTGTGTGTGTGTGTGTGTGTGTGTGTGTGTGTGTGTGTGTGCGTGCGTGCGTGCGTGCGTGCGTGCGTGCGTGCGTGCGTGCCTGCGCCAGTATTTATACGCAATTTAGTAACTTCCAAGTGGTTTTACTTAAATTAGTTACTTTTTACAGACTCTGATGACTTTTAAGTATTTTACTAATTTTAGCTAATTTAAAGTCTTTTTTTACGTATTTTCACTAATTTTAACATGTTCAAGTATTTTTTACTCATTTTAAGTATTTTGCTCATTTTAGGTACCTTAAAGTATTTATACACATTTGAAGTATTTTTACTCAATGTATTGACTTTCTTTTAAGTGCTTTTACTGAAAAGGGTGTGAGTGTGAGTGTATGTGTGTGTGTGTGTGTGTGTGTGTGTGTGTGTGTGTGTGTGTGTGTGTGTGTGTGTGTGTGTGTGTGTGTGTGCGTGTGTGCGTGCGTGCGTGCGTGCGTGCGTGCGTGCGTGCGTGCGTGCGTGCGTGCGTGCGCGCACACGTGCGTGTGCACACGCACATGAAGCCAGCCTGTGTGTGCATGTCTTTCAGTGGCGCATGAGTTGTACTCCTGTGTGTGTTTAATTAGTGTAACTAGTTGCATCTTTGTGTTGCAATCAGCTGCAGCTGTTGAGGCCGTGCTCAAATGGACGGACGGACGGACGGACGGATGAACGGACAGACCCACACACACGGTCAAGTGTAGGAGTGGTTGGCCCCACTCAAAAACCCACAGCCACACTTACACCAATGACTTACACTGTCACTTAATTCCCCCCCCAAAAAATTGCCAAAAATAGCTATTTTTTGTTACTTTTGTGTGACACTGTAGTATGTTGCAGTAGACATTAATAAAACAAAAAATAACTATTGAGATACAAGGTTTCTGCCCGACAGCAACAATATGGTCTCTCTCTATACTTACGTCGCTGTAGATGCATGATTTTGTTTTTCTCCCACTCTTTCTCCCGTCGATCGCCGTGATCTTCAGGTGTGACATCGCAGCTCAAAGCTTTTGTCTTTTTGCAAAAACGAGAGTGACATCTGCTGCGGTGTGAGACATACATGTCCCTCATGCTCATCCTCCTGTTCTTTACCGTTAAAACAAGAACGTGGGCACTGGCTTCTCTGCTTTTTCTCTCTCACCAAGGAAACATACAGTAGTTATATAAAAAGTGAAACGCCAAAGTTTCTGAATGCTGCGCAGAATGTGGTGACCTATCGTATTCTGTGACTGGAGCTCTCCCGCCTGTCCAAGTTTCAGAGTGTAGCGCTAAAGCTTTCTGTCATCTCATTAGCTGTCTACTACTTGATCGTGTTACAGCATCACACAAAAGTATGAAAACGCGTTACGAGCTTGCCGATCTGCTACTTTTGATACTTTTGAATTTGAATCCTGAAAAGTAACAGTTTTGGACATATGAGGTTTTCACCCGACGGAGACAATTTAATGTGAGGAGAGAGAAAAAGGCGGCAAATGGCTCTGCTCTTTTAGAGCTCTGCCTGCCTTGTATTAAATAAGCGTGGTTGAACTTTAGCAAAGCAACCTTTCTTGTATACCAAACCCCCTGTGGGCATAAACAGAATAACAGCAGCCAGGTGGCAGCTGCTGACTGTATACACACAAACTAAACTAAACTAATCTGCATAGATGTGTGATTGAGTGTGCAACTGTAGGAATGGGTGTCAAAGTTGTCAGTCAGTCAGTCAGTCAGTCAGTCAGTCAGTCAGTGGTGTAAAGTAAGATACATGTACTCAAGTACGGTACCTAAGTACAATTTTGGGGTATTTTTTACTTTACTGTAGTATTTCCAATTTTCAATACATTTACTTCTGCTCCACTACATGCGGTTATGCGGTCACCCTGACTCAGAGATTAGACGCCTCTGCCCTGCACAGTCTAATAGAAAGCACAAAGCTTTAAAAAATAAAGTCTGCCTCATCCAGGCAGTTGGCCAGGAGCCACTTTGAGTGGTAGTTGGGATAAACGCAGTCAGTGGAGCAAACGCAGTCCGCACCAATAATATTTACGATTCTGTCCCTATCGGTACATAACTCGGACGGCGCTGAGTCGACTAGCAGCCCAGCGGCTGGTCGACGCGGGCACTCGCGCCTGGAGGCGCGAGGGCGCGTCTCCTCAGCCTTAAGGTCTGCTGAGTCGGCGCGCCTCCGTCATGGCCCATAACTTATAATTATAAATTATAGGGAAAACACATCCTTAAATGGAATTGGGAAATGGTTTTACCTTTAGTCTAGGTAAACTTAATTATTTGCAAAACATGACATCCCTTATTCAAAACAGATGGCGAATGCATTCTTCTCTTTATAGGGCCTACACAGGTAATAAAATTGCCTGTGAGACCTTCATGAATTGAACCTCACAGTCAGCAGTCAGTCAGTCAGTGGTGTAAAGTAAGATACATGTACTCAAGTACGGTACCTAAGTACAATTTTGGGGTATTTTTTACTTTACTGTAGTATTTCCAATTTTCAATACATTTACTTCTGCTCCACTACATCTCAGAGAGAATTTTTTTACTTTTTACTCCACTACAATACTTTGTAGATTTTGATTATTGTTACAAAACATACATTAATCACTTCAGCCCTATTTAAACTTTGGCTATTTGAAAATAGTCAATCTACAAGCTCACAACACGTCACGATGCACCGTGTTGTGTGCTTGTAAATCTACTGTTTTCACAAGATTTCTTTATCAATTTTACACATAATAAGTTGTGAAATGGGACATTCTGCATAATGAGTACTTTTACGCCAATACTTTTGTACTTTTCCTAAAGTAAATTTTGATTACCGGACTACTAACAGAGTATTTATTCAGTGCAGTATTGATACATTTACTTAAGTAAAACATTTGAGTACTTTTTTCACCACAGTCAGTCAAAAAAACAAACAACCAGCGGTCCAGGCACCTATAGGCTCAATGTAGCCTGACAGCGCGTCACAGGTTCGAGTCCCGAGCCCGACGGCCTTTGCTGCATGTCAATGCCCATCTCTCTCTCCATTCAGACTAACTGTCCTATCAATAAAGGCATAAACGCCCAAAAATAATTTTAAAAAACAACACCCAGTCAGTCCATCTCTCTGTCTGTTTATTTCTGTAGAAGTTGCTGGTTGGTGATTTTCCTCATGAGCTGGAGGTAGAGGAGATGGAAGAAGACGTTCCCAAACGCAAGAACCGAACCAAAGGACGGGTGAGACACCTTTCATTCTCCCCTAATAGGTGGTATCTATCTATCTATCTATCTATCTATCTATCTATCTATCTATCTATCTATCTATCTATCTATCTATCTATATACCTACCTACCTACCTACCTACCTATCTATCTACCTATCTAGCTATATAGCTAGCTATATAGCTATCTATCTAGATACTGTATCTATCTAGCTATCTATCGTACATACAGATGCAAACAGCGATATGTACAACTAGGGCTGTCACGATTACAAATTCAAGTTGACGATTAATTGTCACACAAATAATTGCGATTAACTATTTATTGAGTTTTTAATATTGAACATTGGAACGTATAATTATGAATAAAAACTTAATTTCTGTTTGCCTTTTAGGCTTCGTAATCACAAATTGCACAGGGCAGATTACTGACATAATTAATCATTTTAAACTATAAAAAATAGTGGAAATAGCTGATCAGCGCGTCACAAAGTGACGGTTATCTCAAATAATTGCTATTAGACGGTTATGTAATAATTGTGACAGGCCCATGTACAACATACAGTTCCATGGCTGAGCAGTGAGGGAGGGTTGGATGCAGAGAAGAGCACAGTGACAGTGGTTGTGCTGCAGACAACACCCATAGGTGATGGTGATGGTGATGGGAGATTGCAAAGACGTACAGTATGCAGCGCAGAAACAGCGATATTACTGGTACCATGTACTTCTACTCAGGACTTGACTGTCCAGGGAGGCTGTCGAGGTCGTGAGTATTTTTGGAATAGGGTTCAGAGAACACCAGCGGTTTGGTTTCTCCCTGAGGAAAGTTTGTGTAAGCCTTGCGGAGCCATGTGGCCCAAAGGGCCAGGAGCCTATCTCCTGTTTCTATTGTGTGGCGGCTTGATGTACAAGTACGTCCCCCAGCGTCAGTAACAGTGTCAGTTTACCTCATGTGGATTATGCGGTCGACATGCGCTGACATTTTGCACGGACTGTTTTTTTGCACTGACTTTCGCGGTATGTGTTTTTCTCGCACCTTAACTAACGTCCATAGTATCACGCACACTGACGTACAGTATCTGCTGCTTCACTCACGCACCTTTATATCTTACCTTACTATGTGTAAATATGTAGATCATTTGTTTGTTTTCTTTGATTGATCTCTCTTCCCCTTTGCCCCCCCACAACCTTCTTCTTCGTCCCCTTTTCTTTTATGGAAATAACAAAAAACGATAGAGCTTGCTCAAAAACGAACTAATCACACGGCCACTGAGCTGGTGTTTGTTATACAGCTCTCAGATTTGTTTATAAAATTTGCGATCTTAAATGACGATTGATGCAAAAAAAATAATGTTTTTGACTACGAGCAGTTTTGCCCATGCCGTGGGCATACAACGGCAAATTCAGGACACACGAACATGGACGAACGACACGCGCACGTGGAGAACTGGCCACACCACTGTGCCGCGGGCTTCGATGTATCTGTGCTCCTTCTGCCTCGTTCGGAACATGGCTCTTTGCTGCCTGATCCTACGATACCCAGAATTCTCTACACGAAGGCAACCGGCCCTAGTCTCCTATAGTCCCTATAGTGGCAGAGTGGAGAATAGCTGTAGTTTTTCTTTTTTCTTTTTTTAATGTCTGCGTGACTACGTCACCGTGCAGACAATTTGTGGCGCTTTAGATTTGCTGCGATACAGAAAGCACCGTCACTCCCCCCCCTCCCCCCCCTCCCCCCCATAAAGACCTGGAGATGAGGTTTGATAAACAGTGGAGAAACTACTGAAATACCACCGTTGTTATTGTTTAATAGGAAGGATAGTTCAGAGGAATGCTAGTGTGCCGTCTCTGTCGGGGGGAAAACTCATATGTCCAAAACTGTTACTTTTCCACATTCAAATTCAAAAGCATCAAAAGTAGCAGATCCACAAGCTCGAAACGCGTCGCTTCGCGCCGCGTTTCGAGCTTGTGGATCTGCTACTTTTGATGCTTTTGTGAGACGCTGTAGTATGATCAAGTAGGGCGTTAATTTAAGAAAAACACTTTTTTTTAAATATGGAGATAAGAGGTTTCTGGCCGACAGCAGCGATGTCTGTTGTGAAATGTCACTGTCACTGTTGCTGCTGACGCCCCCATGCTGTGGGAGGGTAATTGAATGGTTAATACTGTGTTCTGAAACGCAACCCCCCCCCCCCTCTCTCTCCCTCTCCCTCTCTCTCTCTCTCTCTCTCTCTCTCCCCCCTCTCTCTCTCTCTCTCTCTCTCTCTCTCTCTCCCTCTCCCTCTCCCTCTATTCTCACTCTATCTCTCTCTCTCTCTATCCCTCTCCCTCTCTCTGACACGTACATTCATATAAATACTGACACCAAGGCTGCTAATTGGAGCTGTTGCCTCCCTGCCGAGGTGTCATCAGCTCCCTCCAGCTGAAAATGGAGTCTTACAATGACTGCATGATTACTGTGTGACTGTGAGTGCGTGCGTGCGTGCGTGCGTGCGTGCGTGCGTGCGTGCGTGCGTGCGTGCGTGCGTGCGTGCGTGCGTGCGTGCGTGCGTTTGTGCGTGCGTGAGAGGAGTGTGTATGTGTGTGACTGTGTAAACCAAGCAGAAGCAGCATGAGATTTAGCTGGCTGTGTGTGTGTGTGTGCGTGCATGCATGCGTACGTGTGTGTCTAAACTTGAACAGCATGGAGCATGAGTTTTAACTTGGTAATACTGTGCGTGCTGTGTGTGTGTGTGTGTGTGTGTGTGTGTGTGTGTGTGTGTGTGTGTGTGTGTGTGTGTGTGTGTGTGTGTGTGTGTGTGTGTGTGTGTGTGTGTGTGTGTGTGTGTGTGTGTGTGTGTTCTCTGCAGGCCTGTGGTGTTGGGGGCATGAGGAAAAGACAAGAGCCCAGTGCCATTGAAGACAGAGACAAGCCATACGTCTGTGACAGTCAGTATCACACTTTCTGATTTATCCTGTAGGCACAAGGTGTGTGTGTGTGTGTGCGTGCCTGCGTGCCTGTGTGTGTGTGTGTGTGTGTGTGTGTGTGTGTGTGTGTGTGTGTGTGTGTGTGTGTGTGTGTGTGTGTGTGTGTGTGTGTGTGTGTGTGTGTGTGTGTGTGTGTGTGTGTGTCGTGCAAATTCTGTCAAAATTCTGTCAAAATTCTGTCAAAATTCTGTCAAAATTCTGTCAATGTCAGTGTAACATCACACTCTGTAAATATGCTCCAGTCTGTGCTGTAGTCTCCTGATAATGTCTTCAGAATTCAGAATTACAATCTGATGACGTTGAATAATGACTCCCACTGTTTATTGTCTATTTAAACGTTCTATTGCACATGTGTATCAGTCAGTCAGTAAGAGATCAACCTATAGAGAAGAAATTCCTTGCATACTGTATGTGAACAAACTAAATGGACTCTGGGTTCTAAGACGCTAGAATGTGTGGTCATTTTGCTGGTGCTCAGGGTCGGAGCCATGCTGCCCGGGTCAGGAGCATACTGTATCTCCTGTTTCCTTAGTGTGAGACAGCTTGATGTACAAGTACTGTATACCCTCTAGACATGATGCTAATATCTCACATGATGTACAAGCAGTGGTGGAAAAAAGTATTCAGTACTGTAATGTAGAGATACTCTGTTACAAGTGAAAGCCCGGAATAAAAAAAATACCTGAGTAAAAGTACAAAAGTATTGGTATCCAAATGTACCAAAAGTGGAACATACTCATTATGCAGAAGGTCCAACTTCACAAGTTTTCAAATGTATAATAAAATGTGTGTGTGTGTGTGTGTGTGTGTGTGTGTGTGTGTGTGTGTGTGTGTGTGTGTGTGTGTGTGTGTGTGTGTGTGTGTGTGTGTGTGTGTGTGTGTGTGTGTGTGTGTGTGTGTGTGTGTGTGTGTGTGCGTGCGTGCGTGCGTGCGTGCGTGCGTGCGTGCGTGCGTGCGTGCGTGCGTGCGTGCGTGCGTGCGTGTGGGGTGTGTGTGCGTGCGTGTGCGTGTGCGCACTCTGTTTCAGTCTGTGGGAAGCGCTATAAGAATCGCCCGGGCCTGAGTTACCACTACACTCACACACACCTGGCGGACGAGGAGGGCGAGGAAGACAACGAACGACACACGCTGCCCTTCCAGCGCAAGAACAACCACAAGCGTGAGTGTACTGGCTCACACGTTACACCTAAGGCTGAGAAATACACACCCTTTAGGCTATTGGTTATCAAAGTGGGGTCCGGGGACCCCCAGGGGTCCATGGGGGGGGGGTTCCAGGGGGTCCCCAGCAAAATGTGTTAATATAGCATCACAATAATGTTAAAGACGGGGTGCCGTGATTTTCAGTGATTTCCCCCCCCCCCTAAAACATAATTATCAGGTATTATGGTTATACTAGGAGGAAGATTTTTTTCAAAGTGTACAGAAATTGTTAAAATTATGTTTTTATGTGGACACGCCTCCAGTTCATTAAGTATACCTGGTTCTCACCTTAGCACCTCCTCCACCACCTTAGCACCACCCACCTGTCCTAGTCCCTCCTCCTCCTCATGCCCACACCTGTTGTGTTATGATAATGAGGGGGAGGGTATGTTTTTACTATGTCACTAAAGCGCTGTTTCTATTGGCACGTTTGACCCTCAAGGTTTCAGCCTCCAGGAAGAAACTTCAAATAGTGAGAGAAGACATAAAGCACCATAAAACCACCACCGGGGGGCTTAATGAAGTTCTATCAACCTCATAGACACATGAAAAACATAAAAAGTGCAAAAACATGGCACCAGCTCTTTAACCACTTTAAGCTTTTATACTTTGGCTATTCAAAAATAGCAGATATACAAGCTCATAGCACGGCACCGAGTGCCGCGCTATGAGCTTGTAGATCTGCTATTTTTGAAAAATCGTGAACATTTGGGCAAACCTTTGAATAAAGCTTTTTTAAAGCCATTTGTAACTCAAATCTTCGGTTCTGGGGGGTCCCTGGAACAAAATATTTTGAGATGGGGGTCCGTGGCCAAATACATGGCATTTCGGGGGTCCTTCACAGGAAAAAGCTTCTGAGAACCACTATGCCAGTTATTCTCAACCTGGTGGGCGGCGAGGGTACTGCAAGGGGGCCTCCAAATAATTGTCAAAACACTAAGATTTTAATGATATAATATAACAATAATATAAAAAAAAGAATGTAAAAAGAAAAGAAATTCATGCTATTTTTTCATCTAAAACCTAAAAAAAAAGTAGGTATTATATTGTGATACTGATAAATAGGGACTTAAAGTCTACTACGTTGATCCAAGCCGGAACACAATCAATTGATTGACCATAACATGCTCTGAAAATGCACGCGGCCCACCCATCTGACCACTAAACAGACAAATGTCACATGACACATGAGAGAAATGACGTATCGTTGCTGTCGGGCAGAAACCTCTTATCTCCATACTGTTTTTGTAAAAAATAAATCGTAAATTAACGCCCTTCTTGATCATACTACAGCGTCACACAAAATGATCAAAAGTAGCAGATCTTGCTGCTTTTGCAATTTTTGAATTTGAATCCTTAAAAGTATCATTTTTGGACATATGAGGTTTCAACCCGACAGAGATGATATTTGAAACGGGTCAAGCAGCACTTTCTAACATACAGTATTATGTCATTTTGTCGAAAAGAGACGCTTGACAGAAGAATAAATTAGCCGACTGGTTCCTAATTTGTAACTATGGCAACCGATGAGGAACTAACTCCTTCCGTTGTCCTTACAGGACACCAACTCCGTTCCACAAACAATCCTCGAAAATAGCTGATCTTTATACTACCTCACAGTGCGCCGCAACACCCGTGAGCTGATGCCGTTTGTGTGAACTGTGAACATTGTGACCTTGCGGATCAGCTATTTTCGGTGACAATATTAGGTGTAGTAAAAGTAAAAAGGAGGGGGCTGAGTATACCCTTGGGGGACTCCGGTCAATGAGGTATATAGGATTTAATTGGGTGAAGTCCCACTGACTGTGTTTTTATTTATTGTCATTTGATGCATTTATTTTGTCTTGGTCCTAGATAATCAATCTGTGCAGTTAGCGTACTGCACCTACTGTAGTTGTGAGGGCACACTAAAGATACTACAAGCCTTTGTAGCATCATCACAATTTGCTGTAATGAGTATAAGCGTGCTGGAATGCCTTATTGCTTTATTAGACAGTACAATCCTCGGCGTTCATTCATCCATTTTGTAACGCTGAGAGTGTACAAATGGAAAAAAAACGTGTGCGATAAGACAACGAGCCTTTGACTTTTGTACTGAGTGGCTGACAGAGAGTGTAGTCATTTCGTCTTTCCTTTGTATCCGTATAGCCTTAGCCTTGGGCTGAGTTTGCCTCAGGCTAATTTAGTCTCTTTTTCATACTTCACCAGTTCAGTCCCACTATTCTGGGATTAACCCTCTGGAGTCTGGGCTTTGCCAAGTACAACACAGAAATGAGTCGTGGTGACGCTGATGCAGGCCACATGACGACACGCTAAGGTACAATATTTATATGACAGCCATAAGGGCACACCCCACTTGACATACTTTACATATACTTTAAATATACAGTAGTTGTAACTGTAACAGCTGTACAATTTACTGCTGAGGTGGAGTCTGAAGATACCTTCCTGTGGTCTCTTGTCGGGGAGCCTCGGGAACCCATGAGGCGGGCACATAGATTGGTGAAGCAATAGAGCACCGAAGTCTGTCGTAATTTACTCATCCTACCTGGGTTGCGGTTTTATTTCCCCCATTCACAATTCCCATAGACTTGTTTAATATACCGTCAAATAAGAACTGTGTTCCAAAAATAAACAAATGACCCCGGCGGTTTGACTCATATGGATATGAAGCATCAACTGACGGTGAGAAAACGCTAATGTTACTGCGGCCAAATTAGTTACATTTTCGCCAGAAATGGACTTTATCAAATATGAGTGACTGACTATCATAAACGATACAGCAACACCTCCCTGACAATATCGCCGGGACAGTTTGTTTATTTTTTCGACCACAATTCTCATATGAGACGATTCTAAGATGACCCAATGTTATTCTCCATAGAGAAATTACTTCCGCAACCCAGGGGATGAACGAGTGAAGAGCTAGAAGAGCTACTGTAAATAATAATAAAGACAACGCCGGGTTATTGTGTAAAAAAAGACATATTTAGCCACCGGACAGAATGCCCCCGCCCACTAAAAAACACTGTAAAAAATATCGCGAAAATTGCTAAAACTATAGAAAGCAGTAAATTTAAAAAAATGAACACTCATCTTTTATTTACTTTAATTACAATCTAAAACATAAACCTTGGTTGTAAAAAAACAAAGTTGTCCTTTAAGTAAAGAATTTGAGTACTTTTTCCACCACTGATTATGAGTGAAGCCTCTGGGAGCCAAACGGTGACCCATAGGCGAGCGAACAGCGCCAACTAGTTGAAAACCACTGCAAAACACAAATCTCGCAAAATATGACGTACACACTTTGTCAGTGACTTTGGCAGTCAAAGAGTTAATTTACAAAAAAATACAAAGAGTTAGAATATGGAGATAAGAGGTTTCTGCCCGACACAAACGCTATGTAGGTTAAGTATATGCACTGTCCCCATTACAAGGTGTGCTCAGCTCACTAATGTACAAGTCTTTTGTTTTAGCGTATGGGCGCTTTAGAATAGAACAGTGGTTCTCAACCTGGGAGTCACGACCCCCCGAGGGGTCGCCAAATCATTTGGAGGGGTCACCAGATGCTTTTCTGAATGTGCTCAAAGAAATTAAAATCTGAATAAAAAAACACATAGCTCTGTTTTCTTTGTTAATATTTCAGTAAAAACACATAATACAGGTACCATTTTTCGGAGGAAGAGAGAGCGAGGAAGTGTGTGTGTGTGTGTGTGTGTGTGTGTGTGTGTGTGTGTGTGTGTGTGTGTGTGTGTGTGTGTGTGTGTGTGTGTGTGTGTGTGTGTGTGTGTGTGTGTGTGTGTGTGTGTGTGTGTGTGTGTGTGTGTGTGTGTGTGCGCGCGCGCGCGCGTGCATGCGTGCATGCGTATGTGTGTGGCACTGGCCACAATGAGACGGTCCTAAAAAAAGTCCTAAAATAGCGATTTTTAGCAACATGTGCTGGTCACTACCGTCACTGCAGGTCTTTAGCGGATTCCTGCATTACCCAGAATTCCATTTGTTTTCACCGTAAGGCGGAAGCGTTTCAAAAAGCGTTCTTGTTGTTGTTTTATACTATCAGCGGATCGTTTCTCTTAGCCAGTGGAGCTTACCGTGAACTGTGTTTTCTTTAGCTGTTGCTTTTCCATCTTCAAATCCTATAATGCCATAAAAACAGCGTGAAATTCCTTTTTGTTACTAGCGCGGTAGTTCCGGGACAAACAGGGAACCGTTGCATTTCCG
>NC_139945.1:10476073-10478573 GCF_963454915.1 Gymnoscopelus microlampas | reverse complement strand
GAGCTCTCTGAAGGTCAGTGTGTTTCTGTTGTTGATGTTGTATTTTTTCCCCGCCAACATTTGCCCTGTTTCTCAAAATGGCCGCCCTCCTCTCCATGGATGGGTTACAGGACAGGAAGTCACATGTAGGCTACTGTAACATCTCACATAGAAAGACACAAATATCTGCATCCACGTTCTGATCAGGGATGGGACCATATTCGTTGCTGTCTGGCAGAAACCAGAAATCTCCATATTCTACATTTTTGTGTTTTTTTATTAATGCCCTACTTAATTATACTGCAGCGTCACACAAAAGCATCAAAAGTAGCAGATCTGCAAGCTTCACGCTGCGTTTTGAGCTTGCAGATCTGCTACTTTTGATGCTTTTGCATTTGAATCCTGAGAAGTAACAGCGACTGGAATAATTGCGATTAACGCTATTATCGCGATGATCAAAATATGCTTACAGGGGCACATGAAACCCCATAGACTGAATGATTTTGTAGTTTTTCTTTCCAGTTCAGGTTTAAAAAAAAGCAGATTAAAAACATGACAGACTAGTAAGCAACACAGCTGCACCAAACTAATTAATAATGAGTGTGTTTTTTTTAATTTTCTGGTGTGTCCAGAGACAAGGGCGTGCCATTGTGCGGACCACTTGCCCCAAGCGAGGCGGACCACTCGGCCCGCTTGGTGAGAACAGACTACAGCCCCCAATATTAAGTTAGGAAATAGCAGTGGTGGAAAGTAACTAAGTACATTTACTCAAGTACTGAACATAAGTACAACTTTGAGGTATTTTTACTTTTACTCCACTACATCATCTCAGGGGCAAATATTGTGCTTTTACTCCACTACAATTATTTTAAAACTTAAGTTAGTTACTTTGTAGATATAAGTTATTACATTATGAAACATATATTAACCACTTCAGCCCTATTTTAAACATCTACAAGTGTGAGCTTGTTGATCTGCTATTTTCAAACATTTTACTACTTTTACTTTTGATACTTTAAGTACATTTTGATACCAATACTTTTGTACTTTTACTCAAGTAACGAATGTATTGTAGACAACAGAATGGTAAAGCATCCCATGGCCAGAAGCTAGTGCTGAGGAGAAAAGGGTAAAACGAGCGGGGGCATTGCAGACGCTACATGTCATGAAGAACTAGGGCTGGTAAATTAATATTCGATATTCGAATATTTCTCGAATATGGGGAAAATGTGTATATTCGAATATGAAAATGAATGTTTGATTTTTTTAAAATGTTTATTTGACCGGGACAATACAAAAACTATGTAAAAAACAAACAAAATATATGTTTTATTGGATTCGAGCACTTGATACATTGTTTTTTGTATTGTCCCTGTCAAATAAACATAATAAAAAAATAATAATAATACATTTATATTAAATTATTAAATTGTTATAATAATAATAATAAATGTAATAATAATAATCGAATATATTCGAATATCTGAGGAATGTTACCAGCCCTATGGAGAACATTCATTAATTAGGGCTTGCTTTCTCCTCGTAGCTACAGTAGCCTACATCTGAATAAACCTACCATCATTAGCAGCCACAGTGACGTGGGGTCTTGCGCTCTTTCTGTGCGTTTCATGGCGTGGAGCTATCGTTAGTTAAACCTTTGATCTCAAATCCCTGTACCGCGTGTGTGTGTGTGTGTGTGTGTGTGTGTGTGTGTGTGTGTGTGTGTGTGCCATTATACAGTACTGTATGTGTGTATGTACAAGTATATGGTAGTACTGTACAGTACATCAACCCCTTCCATACGGTCCTCAGAAATAGATTAAATGATGTCCAGAAAGTTCCCTGCTGTTTCTATAATCTTTGCTGACTTAGTAGCCTTAATATCATCTGCTTCTAACTAAAACTGTCAAATTCTTTTAGCCTGAAATCCAGACTGACTCCGTTCAGCGGCGTTGTTGTTTCTTTCACTTCGCTTGTCTGGCCGTCTTCCTATGTGAAAGGGGGCGGTCTCGGACACCCAGGCGCAAAAGATTCTGATTGGTCTGTCGGCGGGGCGGGACCAGAGCCTTCCAATGTAAAATTCAAGTCACTCTCCTTCCTTCTGTGATTCGTTGAGCACTGTCCAATCAGCACTGACTTGCCTACATAACAGTTGGCATTCGGAAATCGGGCTCAAATGAAAGACGGCTAGACTAAGAAGCTAAATTAAAAATATATAGATATATATTTTTTAAAGTCAGCTGAACGGAGTGAATCAGCCTGGATTCCACGCTAAAATTCTGTAAACTAAAAATAAAGGTCTCCGCGCACATATCCCGATGCTGTTTTACAGTAACCAATCAGTTGATCAGTCAGCTGGTTGGTCGGTTAGATCGGTGGTTCTCAAAGTAGGGTCTCGGGGGACCCCGGGGGTCCTTGAGGGGTTTCCAGGAGGCCCCCAGCAAAATGATTGATAGATAGGAACCAAATGGACCTTACAGTTCTGTAACTCTGACAGGGTACAAATGGAACCACATATCCA
>NC_139945.1:10466073-10468573 GCF_963454915.1 Gymnoscopelus microlampas | reverse complement strand
TAAAGTACAAATACCTCAAAATTGTACTGAAGTACAGTACTTAAGCAAATGAGCTTAGCTACTTTCCACCACTGACTATAGAATAGAATAGAATAGAACAGGCGTGTGTGTGAATTGAATCGGTCTCTCTTCAGTTACGCTGTGATTAAAGTTGCACTCTTTGTGAATCTGCAATCTCGGAACCCATCCGCCAGTTATCACGAGTAACCCGTTTATATTCATGCAGATGTCTGTTCATAGAGATTAACCCGCAGGTTAACGACCGCCAAACGGAGGAGGAAGTGGCCGTATAAGCGGCCAGCTGGAGTGAAACATCCGGATCCAGCCCACACCTTCTCCCCTTCCCCCCAGAGCCCCCAGATCCTCAATCCTCATAAAATACATAAAATAAGAAACAATAATAGGTAATCATCGTCGCTGTCGGGTGGAAACCTTGTGTTGTTCAAAACCGTTACTTTTAGGGTAATGGAGAAAAAGAAGAATCTGCCTAATGTAGTTATTATTCAATAATAGTAATAATAATAAACTTTATTTGTATAGCACCTTTAATGACATGAAATGCAGCTCAGAGCGCTTTACAGAGCAAGAATACAATTACAGAAAAGGTACAAATAATTTAACAGTAAAGCAACAAAAAAAAAGGAAAGCAAAAGCATAAAACTACATTAAAATAAAAGCAAAAAAGGCAGTGAATCAGGCAAAACCGTGAGGACGTGAATAACAACACAGAGATTTAAAAATCAACTAAAAGCAAGAGTGAAGAAATAATGTCTTCATTTAGTCACAAACTCTTCATTAGAAAACCCTCAGACACACTTGATCACTTTCACTTTCTGAATTTCTCAGAAATAGCGAACACTCCTCTGCAACAAAGTAGGGCATTGATTTAGGGAAAAAAATAAAATAAAGTTAAATACAGAGATACAATGTTTCTGCCCGACGGCAAAACATAATAATAATAAGCATAGCGAGATCGTAGACTGGCTATTTGCGGCGAGCGACACCATCACACGATGGGAGTGTAAATCTGTTGTTCTCGTTCTGCACCAAAATAACATTGCAGAAACCTCTTACGGTATCTCCATGTTCTAACTTTTTGTGTTTTTTCGTAAATGAATGCCCTACTTGATCATACTAGAGCGTCACACAAAAGCATGAAAAGTAGCAGATCCACAAGCTTGTAGATCTGCTACTTTTTTCTGTTTTTGACCTTGAATCCTGAAAAGTAAGGGGATGTTTTTTGTTGCCACTGTCGCAGAATTGCTTGCTCAGAGTGGGACAATGTTAGCCTGGGATACAGCCTGCTTCGCTACGTTCGGCGGACTTTTTTTTCTCTCTTCGCTTGTCAGTCTGGAAAGCCTCCTATCTCCAAGGAGGCGGGGACATGGCATACGGCTGGAATCGTGCCGTGGCTTCTGATTGGTCTGTGGTGCGGGGCGGGGACAAAAAAAACGGTGTGATCATTGTGATTCGTCATTCGTTTGAACAACATCCAATCAGCAACGACGTTGCCTAACGTAACATATGTAGTTCCAGTGTAGTTCTGCAAAACGAGTCAATAGGAGGCTTTCCAGACTGAGAAGCGAAGAGAGAAAAAAAACGTCCGCCGCCGACGTAGCGAAGCAGGCTGGATCGCAGGCTAGGAAAATGTCGGGTCTCTGCTTTACATGTAAAGTGTCTTGAGACCAGTGTTGATTTTGACAGCAGATTTTGATTTAGTTTTAGTCATAGTCTTTTGAATAAAATTCCATTTTGTTTTTGTCATATTTTAGTGGTCTGAAATGTTTTACTGTTAGTTTAGTCAACTAAATATCATAAGAAGAGTCAACTAAATCTACAGTTGATTTAGTCGTCTAAAATGTATTTTGCCGGTGCCTTGATGGCGTCGTAATGGCAGATTTTACGCTTGGTTGCATGCTGAAATAGCCGATCTACAAGCTCACAACGCGTCGCAGCGTGAGCTTGTAGATCTACTATTTTCAGAGCACAACACCCGAGTGCAACCAAGCGTAAAACGTCTTTTAGTTCTACTGGATCTCTTCTCCACTAGTCCCTCCCTAACATTTTAGTCCAGTTTTTTTTTGTTGACGAAATTGTCAGTATATTTAGTCTCAGTTTTAGTCATCATGGCTTAGTTTTTATTTAGTTTTCATTTAGTTTTCGTCAGTGAAACGGTAGTCGACGAACATTTTTCGTCATAGTTTTAGTCGACGAATTCAACACTGCTTGAGACAACTTGTTGTGATTTGACAAATTGAATTGAACTGAATAGGCTCTATGCACAGCAGCCATTTTGGGAATGAATTGGGCCCCTTCCTTACTTCCTTCACCGGTGTTACCAATGATACTAATTAAAGCTCTGTTCCATTTAGTGTGGCAGTGGTTGTCTTATTTCAAGGACCCCCATAACTCTGAGAGTGTACAAATGGAACCAAATGGACCCGTAAGAGTCCATTTGGTTCCATTTGTACACTCTCAGAGTTACACACCCACCATAAGT